>NC_057813.1:578104498-578404498 GCF_018294505.1 Triticum aestivum | reverse complement strand
AAGTTATACAATAATTTAAATATTATCTTGATAACAAAAAACATGCATATAGCAGTAATCATATTTCACTATGAACTACATGTACCATACGATCTCCAATTCAAATATTTGTATCCATTTTATGTTGAATTCAAATCATAGTACATTATTGGTCTAGGTAGCGAGATGTTCGGGATAATCTAAACCCTGTTTTCATATGTATAACTTTTGGCTGAATTGGGACAAGTTTTGGTATAAGCTTCTTGCAAAACCGGAGATTCTCTCAACAAGCCTCGTGGTTCCGAAAGGGAATGTGTCACCTTTGTGTGCGAAACGATATACACTGCCTCCCCCTGATTTTCTTTACAGAGGCAACATAGAACTATATGTGTGCCCTATTAAATTTTGGAATTATTTCAGGTTTGTTTGGCCTTTTTATACATTAATTGAGTTTCTGGACTTTTAATGTGCATAATCCAAATTTGAACTGTAGGCACATGCTTCGGTGCACCAAAGTTGGTTGAAAAATCACATTGAGAAACTTGGTTTTAAGATTCTTGTCAATCCAAAACACGTCTGAAAATCATGAAACTTGGCATGATGTCATGTCATGGTACTACCAGGCTGTGGTAAAAAAATTGGCCGAACAGGAACAGATTTTGGTATAAGCTTCTTGCAAACCGAAGCTTCTCTCAAGAAGGCTCATGGTTCTGAGAGGAAACATGCCACCTTTGAGTGCGAAACGATATACGCTGTCCCTCCTTGAGTTTCTTTACAAAGGCAACATAGAACTACATGAGTGCCCTGTTAAATTTTGGAATTATTCCGGGTTCGTTTGGCCTTTTTTATACATTAATTGAGTTTGTGGTCATTTAATGTGCATAATTCAAATTTGAACTAGAAGCACATGCTCCTGTGCACCAAAGGTGGTTGAAAAATCACATCTGTGGCCTCAGGTGAATTTCTAGGTCCCATGCAAGAAATGGGAATAAAATTCAAACATCTGGGCATCGTGGCTCGATCGAGAACATTGAGAAACTTGGTTTTAAAATTCTTGTAAATCCAAAACACGTTTGAAAATATGAAACTTGGCATGGTGTCATGTCATGGTAGTACCATGCTGTGGTAAATTTTTTTGGCCGAATAGGAACAAATTTTGGTATAAGCTTCTTCCAAACCGGAGCTTCTCTCAAGAAGGCTCGTGGTTCTGAGAGGGAACATGCCACATTTGAGTGCGAAACGATATACGCTGCCCCCCTTGAGTTTCTTTACAAAGGCAACATAGAACTACATGAGTGCCCTGTTAAATTTTGGAATTATTCCGGGATCGTTTGGCCTTTTTTATACATTAATTGAGTTTTTGGTCATTTAATGTGCATAATTCAAATTTGAACTAGAAGCACACGCTCCCGTGCACCAAAGTTGGTTGAAAAATCACACCTGTGTCCTCGGGTGAATTTCTAGGTCCCATGCAAGAAATGGGAATAACATTCAAACATCTGGGCATCGTGGCTAGGCCGAGAACATTGAGAAACTTGGTTTTAAAATTCTTGTAAATACAAAATACGCGTGAAAATCATGAAACTTGGCATGGTGTCATGTCATGGTAGTACCATGTTGTGGTAAAAAAAATTGGCTGCATAGGAACAATTTTTGGTATAAGCTTCTTGCAAACCGGAGCTTCTCTCAAGAAGGCTCGTGGTTCTGAGAGGGAACGTGTCATCTTTGTGTGTATAATTCAAATTTGAAATACAAGCACATGCTCGAGTGCACCTAAGTTGGTTGAAAAATCACATGTGTGTCCTCGGGTAAATGTCTAGGTTCCATGCAAGAAATGGGAATGAAATTCAGAATTCTGGGCTTCGTGGCTGGGCTGGAAACATTGAGAAACTTAGTTTTTTAATTCTTGTAAATCCAAAACACGCATGAAAATAATGAAACTTGGCTTGGTGCCATGACATGGCAGCAACATGCTGTGGTAATTTTGCAGTCCGATTTGCGAAGGCGCACAAATTAACAACCAACAAAGTCATTTTGGAACAAGTGCTGTCACGGTACAATCGGAAACACAAGTATTATTGAAACCGTGGGCGTTCTATTTACTAGTACCATTTACGTGATGCCACGCCTCCCCTTTTTTTATTAGCTAGGAGGCACCATGCAGGGTAGCTATTTGAGTATGAGAGGCGTTCGATCAAACCCCTGCGCGTGCTTATGGGGAGGAGAGCCCTTTGACCTCCATCTGCCATCCACCTCTCTCCCAAGGTCTCCATTAATGGCGTGGCTATGTCTCACTCAACTGAGATTTAAGAGAGAACAAAGAAAATCTGAAAGCACGGATCTTGATGTAAGATCCGACGGACCTATATAGCATCTCTGCGACTTATAGCAAGACTGCTGAATATATAAGGACAACGACAGTGGATAATAATTGTCTTACATAATTAGGAAGATAATTAAAAAAGCCACATGCGGCTATGCCCGAAATACACAAGGGCAAAACAAGAAGGAAGACAAGGATCTGGCTCGCTGATCTCTACTTTCTTGATGCGTTGCTACAGGTCGCGGGAACTAGTCTCCGCGACGAGCGGCGATGAGCTCTTTCGTGTCCTCAAGACGCTGCCTGAGAGCATCCATGGATTCCTCCACCATGCTTTGGCGCTCTATGCGGAGCATGTCATTCTCGTCCATAAGTTTCTTGACGATGATGCCGGTCCTCTTCAACAAGGCACTGGTCTCCTCCTGCTAGTCTGCACTTCAGACGATCTTCGCCCTCAACAGGTCGCACTTGGCCCAGAGCCTCTCATTGCCCTCCCTTAGTTGCCGGATGATGCCGGTAGCCTATTCAAACGAGGCTTTCATGTCGTCCTGCAACCTCGCCAAGCCGGAGATCTGATCCATCTGGCTATGGATGATCGCATGCATACGCCTGTAAGAGTCGTCGCCTGCCCGCGAGACATTTTCCCAGGCTGCCGCAGCGCAGCAGGACATCTCTGCTGCATTCGCGGCGCGGCGGGACATCTCTGTTGCTTCCGCGGCACGACCGGACCAGTCTGCTGCATTGACGGCGCGACAGGACCTCCGTGCTGCTTCGGCGGCAGGGCAAGACCTCTGTGTTGCTACTTCCATGCGGTGGGACATGTCGGGTGCTTTTGTGGCGAGGCGGGACATCTCTTGTGCTTCCGCTTCCATGCTCGCCTCTCCCTGGTGGTAATCTCTCGACCCAGAACTCACGCTGGCCATGTCAGACGCAAGGGAATGATGCTGAATGACTTGTTTGTTTTTGTGGATGAGGAGTTGAGGAGGAATGTGCAGTCATCTTGGCATAGTAGTATTTATAATCGAGTACTAATATGCTCCTAAGTGGGAAACCATTTAGGTTGTGATCGGTGTGAACAGGTTTGCAATTCAATATAGTGTGGTAGTAGTAGTAATTTGGAATGTGACGAGACGCAAGCTCAAAATTTATTGACGATTCTAGTTTCGAAGTGCGGCACTATTCCCGGATGGCGTAACGTGGGCACGTGTTCTCGGCCGTGGTGTAGCATATGCCATGGTAGTTCTTTTTCTATTGCTGTGTACGTGCAATAACTGGCACCGTCGGATACATATCTTACGGTTATTGGGGCGTTCGATAGGAATAGCCGCGTGGCGAGCTATAGGCTAGTCTTTTTTTCCAGACGCATTAAACCTATCTCTTGGGACTTCTCGCACGCACCATCTCTAGCTCGGTAGGTCGATGCCACCCACATACACTTGTACTCTGAGTTTAGTACGTTATACAGGAAGCGAAGAGGTGCACGCATGCACTCGTCCTCTCACACACACATCTGTTTTTTCTCGAAAAGGAGGATGATGACCCCCGACCTCTGCATCTAGGACTCACACACGCATCTATAGCTACGAATTGTAGTGTTCTCAACCATCCGATTGGCTCTATCGTAGGATTCAAGTTGCTCCTTAGCCTTGAGATTGAGAGGTTTAAAACGCGGAGGCAGCTGGAGGCGCGAGGTTTTGGTTAATGTGCAGGCCGCACATGGCACCAACACGACACGAGCTTCGCCTGCCCTGCTTGGTATATACGCCTCAACTTATGCGTAGAGAAATTAGGGTCGGAGGGAATACTACTAGTAGTAGTACTACTTTGATGTGTCGTGTCAACTCGCACAAGTATGAAACACTTCATGAACAAACAAGCAAATACTCCCTCCGTTCCAAAATGCTACTGCTAAGAGGAGGCCCATCTTTGGGCTTTGGCAGGTGCCACCCATTTGAGTATTGTAATGCCGCGAGAGTAGTTCTTTGTTTCCCGCTTTGCGGCTAGTTGTCTAAAATCTTCTTCCTTAATCAATGAAAATGGCAAATCTTTTGCCCTGTTTAAAAAAAATGCTACTCCCTCCGTTCAGAATTACTTGTCACAAAAATGGATGTCTCTACAACTAAAATACATCTAGATACATTCATTTGTTGGACGAGTAATTCCGAACGGAGGGAGTACTTGACTTCCATTTGTCAAAAAATGGATGTACCTATATACTAAAACATGTCTAGATACATCTATATTTTGACAAATGGAAGGCATGTATTGTGGAACGGAGGGAGTAATTGTCATCAAAATGGATAAAAAGGGACGTATATAGAACTAAAATACGTCTACATACATCTCCTTTTATACATTTTGATGACAAGTATTACTTCTTACCCAAAGGAACTTTATATCCAACAAACACAAAATATCCGTTCGACTGTTGGAAATTACTGATATGATGTCGAAGTAATTGCTGCATCGCCACCAAAACCCACCATTTCTTAAGATGAAGAAGACCGAGCTAATCCCTATATTAGAATATTGCTAAGATAAACAGAAGGCACTGTAGAAACATTTAGGAGTTGTGCTTGCCAATTCGAATGTGGAGGGACACCAGCTTAGCCTCGGCCAGCAGCTTGGGCGGAACTGTGAAGAAGGTCAGCTCCTGCATGGCAACGTTGCCAAGATCCTTGCTGCTTGTCACCTCCATTGCCACCTTGATGGCGTCGGTTGTGCCTTTGGGCTCCCCCGGCGGGCCGTTCGCCCACAGCTTGTCGGAGTAATAGAGTAGGGGTACCCTAGTATCCCGAACTTGTCAACGGGCAGTTGCAGCACCCCGCGGCAAGGCTTGCCGGGTGACCGCCAAGGTCCTCCATAGTTCCTTTGGAGCCATTTAAGAACAAAGTATTTAAGCTCAGGAGACAAGGCCCTGGCAAGAGGAGCTTGCCGGGAAGGCCAACCAAGGAATTTCAAGGAACTTGCCGCGACGCGCCGCGCGTCCCGGCAAGGCCCAGTGAGCGACAAGCTTCCGGACGCGACAAGAAAACAGTCGCGGAAAGGCGCTTGCCGCGGCAGGATACCACTCTGTACCCACGCTCCAACATATCCACCAACGTGTCGCTCTGGGGGCCTTTCCAGGCGCGCGTGGCGGGAGGCTGTGCAGCCAGCGGTGCGCGGTGGCATGCGAAGCTGACAAGACTGCCATCGTGGCGAGCGGTGGCGCCCCTGACGGTCCCTTTTTACACTGTTTGGGCGATGCAGACGGGCATTTAATGCCTTTGTCCCCTGCCGTCAGGGTTAGGTAGGATGCCCTGTGCAGGTGGTTGTACCAACCGCAACCCCTTTTCCATTTTTACCCTTCTCTGCGTTGCCACCTGTCGGTGACCCCTTGAACATATAAAAGGAGGCCCATGCGCAACGTAGAGGGGGTTCGCTTCGTTTTTGGGAACCAGAGAACACTCACGCTCGGCCTCGTGTGTACTGTAGCACTCAGCGCACTCGACCAAGAACACAATACAATCAGACAAGCAGCAGTAGGAGTATTATCTCTCCGGAGAGCTTCGAAGCTGGGTAAACTGCTCGTGTGCTTCGCCTCGATCTGCTCTTCGTGTGACCTCCGCCCCCCACCGAACCGAAAGGGGCCCGGTCGGCCGGCCCCATAGGTGTTTGTGGATCAGTTTCCCCGACATCTTTGGCGCGCTAGGTAGGGGGCGTCAAGGTTATGTGAACCTGATCCGGCGTTCACACGAGCTAGATCTTCATTTTCTTCATCGACATGTCACCGAAGACGAAAACTTCGGCGGCAGCTGCTCCGTCCACGTCACTCCCACCACCACTGGAGCAAACAGGTGGTGGAGTATACGTCGGTGGAAGAACGGACGTCGACGAGGAAGCCCACGACACTGCCAGGTCCAAGGACAAGGCGGCACAAACCTCGGCGTCCGTACATGTACCGCGCCCATCTCAGGAGGCGCAGGACCGACAGCGTCATGGTACTCGCAGTACCATACGTTTGTTGGGCCAAGATCGAGCTGGTGGATCTCGGGGTGCTCAAGACCAGCATGCACACCAACATGCTGGAACGAGCGAGGCACGGTCGCCTGGACGGGATACTGCTCCTTCTAACGTAGTTAGAAGTCCGAGCATATCCCGCTCCTCGCACCATTCGCCACTGCCGCCCACCACTCCAGCAGAAGCTTTGGCGCGAGCTCAACTGCTCCTGGATTACCCTCCAGCAGAAGACAAGATCGACCAATGGAGGACCACCATTCAGAGTCTCATCGGCTTTGCCAACGGTGACACTCCGGGGCAGCCAAG
Source organism: Triticum aestivum (assembly GCF_018294505.1). Classification (NCBI taxonomy): domain Eukaryota; kingdom Viridiplantae; phylum Streptophyta; class Magnoliopsida; order Poales; family Poaceae; genus Triticum; species Triticum aestivum. Next base: position 578,397,894 of record NC_057813.1, on the reverse strand, counting down.
TGCATCGCGACCGCGGCAGGACTGCCAGGCACGAGCCGGTGGCGACGAAACCGGTGGGGGTGCAACCACCATGCACTCTCCATCCCGAAGGCCAAGATCGCCGACTCGTCGGATGCACCTCGACAGCGACTCCACCGCATCATCAGATCCACGAGCTCGTCGCGATCAGCGCCAAGTTCTTCACGAATGACAGCAAGAAGACGCTCGTACTCGCATCGAGCGCCGAAGAGAAGCGCGACATCAATCCGACAAGCGCGCTGGACCCTCTGTTGACATGCATGCGCCAGGGGAACCAGGCGACTTGCCGTACGCGGTAGGTTGCCCTGCGTTCACTCGTGAGCTGCGGCAAGTCCAGTGGCCCAGCATGAAGAATTTCAAGCCAGATGTACCAGAGAAGTACGACGGCAAGTCGCATCCGTCGGAGTTCCTCAGCATCTACACCATTGCGGTGCAAGCTGCTGGGGGCGGGACGACAAGATCCTTGCCAACTACTTCCCGCTGGTGCTCAAGCCCAATGTCAGATTCTGGCTCATGCACTTGCCGGACAACTCCATATCCTCCTGGGCAGACCTGTGCCATTAGTTTGTCGGCGCCTTTACAGGCGGCCACAAGCCTCATGGCCAAGAGAGCGATCTTCATCTGCTCGCCCAGAAGGAAGGAGAGCCCCTGCGCAAATACATTCAGAGATTCAGCCGCGTGCAGCACAACATCCCAGATGTTCACCCTGCCGCGGTAATCAGCGCGTTCCATCAGAACGTGCGAAACCGCAGGATGCGGGACGAGATGGTGATGTGCAAGATAAGAGATGTCAGTGAGCTATATGCCCTGGCCGACAAGTGTGCACGTGCTGAGGAAGGGAGGAAACTCCCCGGAGAGAACACAGGAGCAAGAGGATCTGATAGTGTGGAGACTGCCCCGGCAAGGAAGAACCGGTGGTGGAACAATAGGAAGAAGAAAGGGAAAGATGTGCTAGTTGTTGAGCAGTCCGGCAAGAAAGCCGAAGCCGGTAGCTCCGGCATGGAGGTTGCCGCAGCTGTGGCGGTCGCCGACAAGCAGGACAGCACCAACAAGCAGTATTGCAATATCCACTGCACCAAGGGCCATGACCTCCAGAGCTGCAAGAAGGTCGAGCATCTTGTTGAGCAGCAAAAGGCTGAATACGAGCGGCGCGACAAGGAGAAAGCCCAGGAAGGTGCTGGAGGAGCTGGCAAGAAACGTCCCGGCCGAGGAGGACGCCGCGGCAAGGCCAAGCAGCGGCAAGGAGATAGACCTCCCCGCGGCTACGACAAGGATGAAGATGACGACGATGATGAAGATATGGATGAAGACGAGACCGACGAGCAGGAGTTCCAGAAAGCCACAGAGGTCCTGTGTGTTGACGGCGGTGCTTCTCTGCATACTTCACACCGCCAGCTCAAGCAATGGGTGCGGGAAGTCAATGCGGCAGAACCACCCATCGAGTCACGCAAGCCTCTGAAATGGTCCAGCACGCCTATCATCTTTGATATTGAGGATCACCCTGATCGCATAACTGCGGTCGGGTGCTTGCCGATGTTGGTTTCACCAACTATCCGCAACCTCAAGGTTACCAAGATGCTAGTTAACGGCGGTGCCGGCTTGAACTTGATCTCCTCCGCGGTACTCCAGAAACTCCAGATCGCTAATAGCGAGCTCGAAGAGACCGGCACATTCCAAGGAATCAATCCGGAGAGGAGCAAGCCGAAGGGAAAGATCACATTGCCAGTGACATTTTGCAGCGAGCTGAACTTCAGGACTGAGAGGGTCACCTTTGACGTTGCTGACTTTCCATTGCCTTACAATGGGATACTTGGCCGTCCAGCACTGGCCAAGTTCATGGCAGCCTCTCACTATGCATACAACATACTGAAGATGCCAGGCCCGATAAGTGTCATCTCTGTCCCTGGCGACAAGAAGGATGCCCTTATCTACGCCGACAAGATCTACCGGGAAGCAGCAGCCGCAACAGACCGCAAGTCACTTGCCGCTGAAGCTCCCGGGGCGAAGAAGAAAACCAAGTCCGGCAAGAGTTCTGATGCCCACTCCGGCAAGCGCACCTCTTCGGGGTGCTGCGCTACCATTGAGGATGCACCATCGAGCTCCACCGGCAAGTGTAAGAAGACAATGGAAGCTCCACCAGAAACCAAGAAGGTGTCCGCCAAGGAGGACGGCACTGGTGGTACCTTCACCATCAGTGCCACTCTCAACCCTAAATAGGAAAGCACGCTCGTTGCTTTCCTGCGGGCGAACGTCGACGTGTTTGCATGGCAACCGTCTGACATCCCCGGTGTTCCCAGGAAAGTAATCGAGCACCATCTCGCCGTCTGCCGTCATGCGCGGCCCGTCAAGCAGAAAGTCAGGAAACAGGCATTGGAGCGCCAAGAATTCATTGCAGAAGAGATCAAGAAATTGGAAGCAGCAGGCCTTGTCAGAGGAGTGCTCCATCCTACGTGGTTGGCCAATCCTGTAGTCGTGCGCAAGGCAAACGGGAAATGGAGGCTTTGTATTGACTTTACCGATGTTAATAAAGCTTGCCCCAAAGACCCATTTCCCTTGCCGGGCATCGACCAGATTGTTGACTCCACGGCCGAATGTGACTTGCTTTCATTTCTTGATGCATACTCAGGATATCATCAGATCTTCATGGCAGAAGAGGATGACGAGAAGACCGCATTCATTACCCCATGTGGCACATATTGTTTCGTACGGATGCCTTTCGGTTTGAAGAATGCTGGTTCAACATTTGCAAGGGTAGTCCATGACGCTTTTGAACCGCAAATGCACAGAAATGTGGAAGCCTACATGGATGACATAGTGGTCAAGAGCAAGGACAAAGCAACTCTGATTCATGATTTGGACGAAACCTTTGCAAATCTGCGCAAGATCAACCTCAAGCTTAACCCCGAGAAGTGCGTGTTTGGAGTCCCCTCCGGCAAGCTTCTCGGGTTCTTTGTGTCTCAACGCGGAATTGAGGCCAATCCCGACAAGATCAAGGCCATTGAGCAGATTGAAGCACCAAAGCGCATCAAGGATGTACGAAGACTTGCTGGTTGCGTGGCTGCCCTCAGCAGGTTTATCTCTAGGTCTGCTGAGCGCGCCCTGCCATTTTTCAAAATATTGAAAAAGGCAGGTCCAATGAAATGGACTCCAGAAGCGGAGGCTGCGCTGCAGGACTTAAAGAGATACCTGTCCTCCACTCCAACACTTGTCGCACCTAAACCACAAGAGAAGTTGCTGCTATATATAGCGGCAACCAATCAAGTGGTTAGTGCTGCGTTAGTAGCAGGGAGGGAGGCGGATGATGAGCCAGCAACCACGGCAGACACATCCAGTGACAAGCAGGGGACTTCACCGGCAAGCTCTGGTCCCGACAAGGATGGATCTGCGCAAGAGCATGAGAAAATGCAGAAGAGAATGGTGCAGCGCCCAGTTTACTTTGTCAGTTCCCTTCTGCAGGGGGCTAGATCAAGGTACTCTGGTGTGCAGAAATTGCTTTTCGGCCTCCTCATGGCCTCGAGAAAGCTGCGCCATTACTTCCAAGCACATGAGATCACAGTCGTCACTCGCTTTCCGCTGAAGAGGATACTGCAAAATCCCGAAGCAACAGGTAGGATTGTCGAGTGGGCGCTGGAACTGTCAAGCTTTGGCCTCAAGTTTGAAAGCACTTCAACTATCCAAAGTAGAGCATTGGCAGAGTTCATAGCAGAGTGGACGCCAACACAGGATGAAGAAATTCCAGAAACAAGCATCCCCGTCAAGGAGGCGAACAAAGAGTGGCTGATGTACTTTGATGGTGCCTTCTCGTTGCAAGGCGCCGGTGCGGGCGTGCTACTAGTTGCACCCACCGGAGAGCACCTCAAGTACGTAGTCCAGATGCACTTTCCCAAGGAGCAAGCAACGAACAATACTGTAGAGTATGAAGGATTGCTTGCCGGTCTCAGGATCGCAGCAGACCTTGGGATCAAGAAGCTAATTGTCAGGGGTGACTCACAGCTTGTCGTCTGCCAAGTGAACAAGAATTATCAGAGTCCATTAATGGAAGCTTACGTTGATGAAGTGAGAAAGCTAGAAGAGCACTTTGACGGCCTACAGATGGAGCATGTTCCAAGAGCCCAGAATGACATTGCCGATGGCCTGTCAAAGTGCGCTGCACTTAAGTTACCTGTGAAACCAGGGATCTTTGTGCTCAAGCTGACTCAACCGTCTGTAACGCCATCAAGTGGACAGAGCAAGAAGAGGAAGTTGATTTCTGGTGACTATTTTCCGGCAGAGCTCCCCGAAGCCGCCGCCAAGAAGGTCCCCAAAATCAACACCAAGGATGCTGAGGAGCAGTCTACTCCGACAAGCCTTAGGGTTTGTTCCATTGAAGCAAACACTCCCGACAAGTTTTGCTCTGGCAAGCTTGCCGGGGAACATCAAGCTCCGGCAGAGCCACATGTTATTGTCGTAGAAGCGGATGTTCCCGCAGCAGTAGATGTGCCTTTAGTCCTTGTTGTCGAGCCGCAAGCTCCAACATGGGCACATCAGATTGTCCATTTCCTTCAGAAAGGAGAACTTCCCGAAGAGCAAGAAGAAGCAGAAAGAGTAGCCCGGCAGTCGAGTATGTACCAGTTTGTTGACACCACACTGTATAGAAGAAGACTCAACGGTGTGAAATTGAAGTGTATTCACCGGGAAGACGGACAAAAGCTGTTGGCAGAGATACATGGAGGCATATGTGGTCACCACATTGGCGCAAGAGCACTTGCCGGCAAGGCATTCCGGCAAGGTTTCTTTTGGCCGATAGCCCTCCAGGATGCAACTACACAAGTAACCAAGTGTGAAGCATGCCAGTTCCATTCCAAGAAGATACACCAGCCAGCTCAAGCTCTCCAGACGATCCCTTTGTCCTGGCCATTTTCGGCCTGGGGGCTCGATATCCTCGACCCCTTTCCCCGAGCTGTCGGGGGCTTTGAGTACTTGTACGTTGCAATCGACAAGTTCACAAAGTGGCCAGAAGTGGAACCAGTGAGGAAGGTGACAGCACAGTCAGCAGTCAAGTTCCTCAGGTCAATTGTTTGCCGTTTCGGGATCCCTAATAGGATCATCACCGACAACGGCACGCAATTCACGAGCCGCACCTTCATGCAGTACGTCCAGGATCTTGGCGCCAAGGTCTGCTTCGCTTCGGTTGCTCATCCGAAAAGCAACGGTCAAGCGGAGAGGGCAAATGCTGAAGTGCTGCGCGGGCTCAAGACCAGAACTTTCGACAGGCTGCGCAAGTGCGGAAGAAACTGGATCGAGGAGCTGCCGGTGGTTCTTTAGTCGATCAGAACGACGCCAAATCAAGCCACTGGCCAGACACATTTTGCTCTAGTATATGGAGCAGAGGCGGTTCTCCCCATGGAACTCGTATACGGGTCACCTCGAGTGCTCGCCTATGATGAGCTTGAGCAAGAGCAGCTGCGACAAGATGATGCGCTGCTCCTTGAGGAGGACCGTCTTCAGGCTGCTGTACGAGCTGCTCGATACCAGCAAGCTTTGCACCGCTACCATAGCCGCAAAGTTAATGCTAGAAGCTTCGAGGAAGGCGACCTTGTTCTTCGGCGCGTTCAGTCCGCCAAGAATTCCAACAAGTTGACGCCGAAGTGGGAAGGCCCTTACCGGGTGAAACGAGTCACTAGGCCTGGCGCTATCCGCCTTGAGACTGAAGATGGCACTCCGGTGAGCAATTCCTGGAACATTGAGAATCTTCGTAAGTTTTACCCGTAGGGCGCGGTTGCTGGAACCCGTTCCGACAACCACCTTTTGTACAAGTCTTGCCGATGGTGCATGTAATCCTTTGTACAAAGCCGGGCGCAGATCCCGTGCATAAGTAAAACTCATGTGCTCCGCACATCTTGTCAATTTCATGCTTTCTACCTTATATTTGCATGCATTATCTGACACTTTGTGCAGCACAACCCCCGGTAAGCAATAACGAGCCGGAAGGCACCATATCTTTATTTTCTCTTCTTTCTTTTTCTAATAAACGAAAGCAAGGTTCCCTCGCACACAAGTTTGCCGGGGGGAAAGGAGAAGATTATGATGTGGACCAGGCCTCATTCAAGCAAGTTTCGCCTTGCCGGAAAGCAAACGACAGAAAAGCTAAGTTGCCAAAGTTTGAGCAATCAGTTTTTAAATTTTTGAAGTTATCTTCCTCGAACGACCGTACTTTGTATGGTAAACCTATGCGTGGAGGAACCAACTCGTAGCTAGTTGCACCCTTACTTTGTTTGGAGTCCGCTGAACAACTTAAGTGAGCTGCGACTAGTTGCGACAAGGTTTCTTGTCGGTAGCGGCACTGCCAGCAGGCTGCTGATGTCCCGCACTCAGCGCTTGCGGCCCAGGTGCCGGCACCGACAAGTTCCCTAATACCGTAGGGCAAAAACATACAAAGGAAGGAACCAAGTAAAGGAAATAACATAGCAAATTTCTACCCAAAACAGAGTTATATTACAAGATAGCTTGTCACAGCTCTAATAGATTGTTTTCATAACATGACCAGCAGCGACAAAAAAAAGAAAAAAAAGGGAGGCCTAATCTATGCGATCGCCCTCAACCCTCTTGATTCCGCTCACCTTGTCCACAATGGGTGCGACAAGGGCCTTGAGCGCTTCCAGATCAGCATCCGGCGACAAGGACTTGAGGACGTTGGTGAAGTTGAGGCCTGGGTTGCGGAAGGCCAACTTCATCAGCACCTTCTGGAGAGCTCCTGCGCAGATCTTGCGCGACTCGTCGGCCAGCTGCTTTGGGATCTTCTTCCGGAGTCGCTGGAGGGCCGTCGCCACGCCTTTGAAGAACAAGCTGAGCTTGGCGCTGGGTTGGAGGTGCTCGTTGGAGGAGTACCCGAGCTCCTCCATCCCCAGCTGCGCCAGCTCCCCGTCGATGGCGGCGGCAAGATCCACAAGACCCTCAGTCCAGTGCTCCATAGTCGCCCTGAAAGCGTCATGGGCGGCAGCAGCATTCGCCAGCAGCGCTTCGTCGGCCTTGATCTTCTTCGACAAGGCCACCTCACGCTTCCTGGCGCCGTCCAACGTTTGAGCCAAAGTGCCCAGCTTCAACTCGAGGTCCGCATTGGAGTCCTTGGCGGCGCTGAGCTCCTTGCTCCTCTCTGCGAGAAGGCCCTGCAGCTCACCATGAGCGGCAGCATCCTTCTCACGCTCACGCTTGAGAGCGGCGAGCTCCTCGCCACTCGCCCTGAGATCAGCCTCCAGCTGCGCTACCTTTGTCTCCAGCTCCTTCTTGGCGGCCTCGGCAGCTGCGGCAGTATCCTTTGCCTCCTTGAGAGCCCCGCCAATCGCTTGCTCGCACGCGGCAAGCTCCTCCTCATGGCTGTCAAGATTGACCTTGCGCTGCGCCAACTCTCCTTCCTGTGCGAATAAGTTTTCGGCGACAAGCCGTTGCTTCTCTTCAGCTTCAGCCTTCTCGAGGAGGAAGGCTTTCCGCTCCTCAAGAAGTTGCTCCCGCTCCTCCGCCAAGGACCGGAGAGCTTCCTGCCTGAGGCCTCGGAGCTCCTCCACGCGCTTCTCAATATCAACTCCCGCCTTCACGACAAGTGCTTCTCGGGAGGCCAGCTTGGCTTGTCGGGCACGGTAGAGCGACGTCAGCTTCCACAGCAGCCGCTCCTCCTCAGGCTCGTCGCTGCTGCTGCTTGGCGCGTCGACCACCGTCAGCCCAGCGGAGGCGAGCACCTCTCCGTCCAGGATTTCTCCCTCGACCGGCGCCCTGGAGCTTGACGCCCAGGGAAGCTTGATGAAGATACCATCACCGGCCTTCAGGTAGGCACCGGGCTGTCGCTCTTCGGAGTCTGGCTCTGCAGCAGCGGCGGGTGGATCGGCGCTCGGTGTAGCGCCAGGCGCTCCTGCGGCCTCGGGGCCGTCAGTGCGATCGCCGGGTCCCTCGCCAGCTTCTGCGGCGGCAGCTTCGGCGGCCTCTTCGCCGGCAGGCTCATCAGCACCGGCCTCTCCTTCGGTGGCGACGGCGTCGTCGGCACTGCCATGCGCGCCCTCCTCGCCGGCGTCCTCGGTCTCCATTGGCTCCGTGGCAGGGGGATCTAACGAACGGAAAGGGGAGAGAAGTCAAGCAAATATACAAGAAGAAAATCAGAAGAAGAAGATCCCAAGGGAAGTTTTTCAGGCAAGAAAATTACCTGTGCTAGGATCTACGGCCGCGGTCTCAACCGCCGGAGGATCACTGGTGTCGTCCCTTGCCGGAGAACTGTCCCTTGCCGGAGAGTTCTCCCTTGCCGGAGAGCGCTCCCTTGCTGGGGACTCCTCCCTTGGCGGCGTAGCCGAAGAAGATGGCACTTCGGGAGCAGCTTCCGGGCATTCCTGGTGAGGCTGTTCTGCTCCTGCACAAATCCAACAGTCAAGATATCAGTAGAGAAAAGAGCACCCATGCGTGCCTGAGGGCAGGAAGTAAACTATAAACTTACGCTGGGGGCTGCGCTGGGGGCTGCTTTGGGGAGTAGTTGCCGGGTCCGTCAAGGTGGTCTCAGACACACCCCCTGCTAACACAGTGGGATCATCTTCGATGACAATCACCGAGGCCTTGGCTCTTCGCCGCTCTCTGGACCAGCGTCCTGAAAAGGAATGGATTCAGATCGAAGCAAGTCAGATACAAGACGAAAGCAACAAGATTGAAGAACTACAAGAACACCAAAGAATCTTACTCTTCTTCTTCATCGTCGGAGCTGAGCGCGGAGAGATCGAAGTCCGGCTCCCCTCCGGTGCAGCGAGGCGGAGGAGTAGGTTCCCTTGCCCGCTTGGCAGGGGCGGTAGCGGTGGACCGGGAAGATCCCGCTCCAGTTGCTGCAGCAGCATGAGGCGCTCCCGCGGCAACAGTGCTTGCTGCGGTAGAGCGTGTCGCACGGCTCGGCAGCTGTTGACCCGTCTGTCGCCCCGCTACGTTCGCGGCCTTGCGGAGACGCCTCCTTGCCGGAGCCGGGGGCTCCGCCTGCGGCAAGCTGTCTGAAGGTTCGGGCTCTTCCTCGCCGGGCTCGCTCGGCTCAGCTTCAGGGCCGGAAAGATCTTCCTCGCCGGCAAACTCCTCGCGCTCGGCAAGGCTTGCCGCTTCTGCTGCCTCTGCCTCCTCCACGGTGAACCCGAACTCGCCCGCGGCAACTGCTGCCGCCACCTCTTCTAGCCTGGTGGCGATGCGTTGCATCTCGTCATCAGTGGTGTCGCGGGTGAGGCTCTTCTGCTCATCAGCGCGGACCGACACTTCTACCAAGTCGTCGAAGAACGCCCACACGACGTCATCCGCAGGTTCTTGCCAAGTTGGGGTGATTCCGTGCGAATCGCACAACGGCATCATTGCGCGGATCCGGTCGAGCGAAGAATTGTTGCACAACGGACCAACATTCCTCGGCAACGTGAATGGATGCTGAGGATCGCGTTTGAACAACTCCAGGAGCATCGCATCCAGCTCCAGGACGGTGAAGTTGAAGTTGAGGCCCGGGCGCAGCCTCATGATATCCGCCGAGTTCTTGAACTCCCAGGCGGGTCTCCCCCTCTCCTGCAGGGGGGCGATGCGGCGGCGAAGAAAATCTGCGCCGACAACGCCTACGGTGAGCCCGACAAGCCTAAGGCGAAGGATCTGGGTGATGGCAATTTTCAGCCTGCCGTCTTCCAGGGCCACGTTGCTCCAATCGTTGTCGCGCGCTATTGGGGCTTGTCGCAGGGCAGTAAATGGCTGCGGGTTCTCCTCGATGATCCAGCACCACTCTGCTCTCCACTCCTCCCACTTGCTGCGGAGCTCACCCTCCGACTCTCGAGATTCAAGCGATCCCGCCGGCAAGAGGCTCTCCTCTCTCAACCCGAGGCATGAAGAAGTGGCGGAAAAGGGCTACGTTTGGATGGACTCCGACAAAGTTTTCGCACAGATGTGCAAAAACTGCCATGGTCAGAACGGTGTTGGGGGTGAAGTCAAGGAGGCGGAACCCGTAGGTGTTCATGATGTCGCAAAAGAATTCAGAGAAAGGCGGGCAGAGCCCACAGTAGAAGAATAGCGCGAAAAAGGGATACCCGTTCGGAGCCAGTCTCGAAGCGGTGGCCGGGAGTACCCTCGTGCACGGATGCGCTCGCGTCTCGGTCGACCAGAAGAGGTAGTAGTACTCCCTCAACTCCTTCACACCGAGCTGAGGGGAGAAGAGGGCCCGCTCCTTCCGCAGCGCCGCGAGCCGCTGCGCCTCGGCCGACTTCACGCCCTTCCCCTTGTCTGCTTTTGGAGCCATGGCGGAGGTGGTGGGGGAGATCGGCGGCGTTGGTGATGCTGGTGGCAATGGGGGGCGGAGCGCTGCTCTCCTTCGGCTTCGGGAAGAATGGGGGAGCGGCGGAGATTTGTGAAAATGGAGTAACAACCGGCGAGATGGGCAAACTGCCCCAGTTTCCCCTGCTTATAAAGAGGGAGGGGGCGGACGTTTCACCCTTCCGAATAAAGAAACCACCCACGATCTCTCCCATGATGCCGCATTCAACGCGTGCCGTTCGGGGAGGGCGCGGTGGATACAGAGTAAGATACGGCGTGACCCAGGCCGCGCGTGCCCGTGCCCTGCTTTGGGCCTGGCCCAACAGCGCTCGGCACCGTGTGTGGCCCAGGCCCGGGGGCTCCTGTCGGAGTACTAGAGTAGGGGTACCTAGTATCCCGAACTTGTGCACGGGCAGTTGCAGCACCCCGCGGCAAGGCTTGCCGGTTGACCGCCAAGGTCCTACATAGTTCCTTTGGAGCCATTCAAGAACAAAGTATTTAAGCTCAGGAGACAAGGCCCCGGCAAGAGGAGCTTGCCGGGAAGGCCAACCAAGGCATTTCAAGGAACTTGCCGCGATGCGCCGCGCGTCCCGGCAAGGCCTGGTGAGCGACAAGCTTCCGGACGCGACAAGACAATGGTCGCGGCAAGGCGCTTGCCGCGGCAGGCTAGCACTCTGTACCCACGCTCCAGCACATCCACCAATGTGTCACTCTGGGGGCCTTTCTAGGCGCGCGTGGAGGGAGGCTGTGCAGCCAGCGGTGCGCGGTGGCATGCGAAGCTGACAAGACTGCCATCGTGGCGAGCGGTGGCGCCCCTGACGGTCCCTTTTTACACTGTTTGGGGGACGCAGACGGGCATTTAATGCCTTTGTCCCCTACCATCAGGGTTTGGTAGGATGCACTGTGCAGGTGGTTGTACCAACCGGAACCCCTTTTCCATTTTTACCCTTCTATGTGTTGCCACCTGTCGGTGACCCCTTGAACATATAAAAGGAGGCCCATGCGCAATGTAGAGGGGGTTCGCTTCGTTTTTGGGAACCAAAGAACACTCACGCTCGGCCTCCTGTGTACTGTACCACTCAGCGCACTCGAGCAAGAACACAATACAATCAGACAAGCAGCAGTAGGAGTATTATCTCTCCGGAGAGCTCCGAAGCTGGGTAAACTGCTGGTGTGCTTCGCCTCGATCTGCTCTTCGTGTGACCTCCGCCCCCCGCCGAACCAAAAGGGGCCCGGTCCGCCGGCCCCATAGGTGTTCGTGGATCAGTTTCCCCGACACAGCTTGGCCACGTAGTGCGGCAGTGGGGACGCCCCTGCTCTGATGCAGACGACCGACACAACGATAGGTGCGCCAATGTCGAGAATGCCACCAACCAAGGAAAATGCACGGTCCTCCTCCGGCGGCGGTATTGATGTGGTGGTAGAGCGCCGGCGGCGGGCCTTCGTAGCCGCAGACGGGCACGGGGCATTTGCAGGGCACGAGCGAAAACACATTCTGGTGATCGGCGAGCTTGTGGTAAGTGACATAGAGCCCATAGCCTTCGTGCGGGCAGTCCACCCTCACCGACGAAAGGACAATGTCCACCGCTGTGTTCCGCATGTCAAAGCCACCTCCGCGCTCACACTTCTAGCGCTGCCGCTGGTTCTCGGGGTGCTCAAAGCGGCAGTCCGCGTAGGCCAGGTGCCCTCCCTTGCACTGCAGAAATCAGTCGAACATCACATCAATCAAGAAACCCGCATCTTGCTCGATCAACCGAATGGACGAGGTGTATTCGAACCTCATACACTGAAGGCGTCAAGGGGCGGAGGCACAAGGGGCAGTGGAGCATGGTGAGGTCCACCGAGACCTTAGAGAGCTCCATCGTCGGGTCCTGTTCCGTCTGCATGATCTCGCCCTCCTCGTGCACAACCATCTCTCGCTTTAGGGCCGCGGCATTACAAAGCTTTACCCTCACATATTTATACTACTTCAAGGTGCATTAAAATCAACACATGCAAGTATCAAAAGGAGAGTCATGACATGCATGCATGCATTGTAATTAATGCATCAGTAAACACAAATTATTGAAATACATCAAGTGTAGTGCTTTGATGTGTCGCGTCAACTCATACATCAACGAGAAGTTTTATTATCCTCTCCCTCGCGGACTTAACTCCACCTACCTTTGGCTGTATGACATGTTGGCCACCCACCTGTTGGGCCCACCTGTCATACAAGCAAAGACAGGAGCGTCCCTCCCTCGCCCATGACCATGGTGGGTGGCACGACTACGAGAAGCTTTCGCTACACGCTCTCCCTCCTGCACGCGATGGACATGCAGCAGTTCAATCGGTGTTAGATGGCTAGAAGCATACTGTAGTACTCCTCCAGTGCAGTAGTACTCCATCATTGTTCAACTTCCCAAAGGGGCGAAGAGCCAAGCGCAGCCCGAACACTGGTGTGGCAGTTTCATGTGTAGAGTAGTCTAGGATAGCGTGTACCGTGCCTGTAAGCTTAAAATTGTTGGGGTCGGCTCCATGCTATGTGGCCATCTCAAAGTTTTTTTAAAAATTAAAATTGTCTTCTGGACCTACCTGTCATCCTGGTGATTGTAGTTTGCACGCTCATCTGGTCAAGACAGGAATATGTATTTTAATTTGTGGTGGGTAAATGTTAGAGGTTGTAGCAAATATATTGTACACTGTGGGTCTTTCAGCCAAGTTTAGAGGCAAGCATGTGGGGCCAGTGCTATGATGTGTTGCGTCAACTCCTACAACGAGGAGAAGCTTGATTTTACTACTACACGCCTTCTCCCTCGCCCATGCGCACGGTTGCTCGAAAACGAGGACATGCTTTTGCTTATGGACGGACATGCAGAACTGGATTGGACATTGTAGAAGCAGTAGTAGTAACATCATTGTTCATCTTCTCAAATAGGCAAAGAGCCAAGCGCAACTCGAACATGGCAGTTGTGAACATTGGAGCACGCATATAGCCAGGCTCTTGCATGAGGAAAAATTGCTATGTGAGCCCACTATTGTAGTACGTATGTACTTTCTAGTATAGCCCTATAAACCAGAAAGGAGTATTTGCCTTTCTAGAGATTTCAACAAGTGACTAGACTACACCGAGACGGAGTACATATGGAGCAAAATGAGTGAATCTGCACCGTAAATAAATACGTAGTTCTCTCGTTTTCCTCTCCGAGGTGCACAATATTGAGTATACAGACTAGTCTCTTTTTGACACGCATTTACGTTTTTTGACACAGTACAGACGCATGCGCTCATATACACGCGCATACACTCACCCCTATGAACGCACACATGCACACCCTACCCCTATGAGCCCCTCCGAAAGACTGAGCCAACATATCATCTTGAAATTTACGAAGTCGCCATAGGCACCTCGTCGTCGATGGGAACGTCTCCTGACATGCGATAGACGATGCGAGTGGTAGTCGCCTCCATAGGTGCTTCAATGCCAAGGAGGGAGAGGGTAGCGGTTCCCGAGACGTTGAACTGTCAATGATGCATCCTCAATTACATGCAGAGGGAATTAATTGGAGAAGCAGAATAGAGCCAGTACGATGTGAATGCAACAGAGTTTGGACTCTCATATAAAGGCACCCCACCACTCGAATCCATCTACTCCTAAGTCTCTGCGCACCACTGCTCACTCCAATCCAAGACCAAGTGACCAGAAGCCACAAGAACCTATGGAGGCGATGGACGCGAGCGGCAGTCGGCTATGCCAAATCATCCAAGGTGCCGGCCTGCGGCCCCGCACCGTGCAACATTTCTAGATGGTGCTGGCGACCGTCGGTATCGTAGCCCTCGCCGACGCCGGCTTCGCCTCTCACATGGACGACATGATGGTCAACTCCATCCGCAAGTTCACCGCTGTCAAGAAGCGCGCGGACGACCTTGCCGTACTACTCCAGCCCGCGCGCTCAGGCTCCTCATTGCCTGCCACCATCATCGGCCTCCATGGTGAAGAACTCTTTCAAGCCCTGGTGGCCCTGTAGGTGCTGGAGGTCATGACGAAGAATGTGCACCTCGAGGCCACGCTCGCCGTGCAACGCCTCACCATGCAAGTAACCGTCAACCTGCACATCCACGTCTACGAGGAAATCATCTACATAGGCCAATACAAGGCAAGCGAGGACAGAAAGACATTGGCCTTCTTCCAGCGGCCGGAATCTTTGGACAGCATTGTTCAGAAGCATGTCGACCTGGCCACGAAAGCCGTTGCTACCTAGGCACCGTTCGGTGGGCCGGCACCCTGAGTTGAGGGGGTGGACATCGTCGATGGATGCATCTCTTCTTCTTGCCTCCTATAACCAGCACTGCATCGCGTCGTGGCCTTAATGTTTTATTAGTATAGTGCTCCCTCCGTTCCCAAATATAAGTCTTTCTAAAGATTCTAGCAAGTGACTACTACATACGGAGCAAAATGAGTGAATCTACACTCTAAACTATGTCTACATACATACATACGTATGATGTATTCCATTTGAAATAGTATCTAAAAAGGCTTATATTTAGGAACGGAGGGAGTATATGGCATTTTTATTCCAGTCATAATGTTTTCACTGTGAGGTGGGGCCGCAGTTGAGCAAACCCACCCCACCCACCGAGCGTCGGCCGAGTTTAGAATTAGAAGAGAGAAACGAGGGAGGAGAGCTAGCTGTAGCACGGACGCTGTTGTCAGACGGGACTCATGTTGATAGAATAGGAGTACTGAGCACTCGTAGCTCTTTTTTTAGGGAAAAAATAGTCGTATGTCTAATGCCACTAGTTGTGTGCGTGCGACCTATAGGTGTCATCACTTTAGGTCTCCTTGTTGAACCGCAGCTACGCTTCATATTACATATTTTTTTCACGCATTTATCCTCCTATATGTACTCCTAGGCTATTTCCACGTGCTCCCATTCGCCGACATGTGAGACATAGAGCATCTGGGTCGTAGTGCATGCATGACTCAGAGCATATGCTGGGGTCGTAGTGCATGCATGACCTCACAAATTACATGCAAACCCCCTGCAGAAGAATAAATGAATAAATGAATTACTAGATGAAAGTGGATTATTTTCGTAGAAACTAGAGCATGTTCATTAAATTTTGGACATAACACGTTTATAAAAAATGACCGGACCTAAACCAGTCTAAGGGCCTCTTTGATTTTTCCCGCAAAAAGGGGCCTCTTTGATTCACAGGATACTGAAAACACAGGAATGGGGAAAGTATGATGGCGATGAACCGAGATGAGGAGAACTCAAACTCAGTTAGAGGTTAGAGTTAGATTCTAACCTTGAACCAAAGAGGTGTATGGATGGTAGGGTTAGCTAGATTGACGATAAATGTTCTTTCTCAATCATTTGACTACTTTGGACCATATTTCATGCCGGATTTGGTGTGGACGGCTCTTCTGTGGCCTCCTCCCGCTCACAATTGACATAAACGAACCATCTTTACAAATAAAGCATGAAAAATATGATAATTTTTACTTTGTCCATACAAATGAGATATCCCACTTAAACATACAAGTTGTCAATCAAGCTTCACAAAAAAAACACTCCATGAAACACAGCATGAGCTAACTCATCACGTAAGTCATTCATGATAGGGAGGGAGCCCGGAGCCCCTCACGCACCGAGGGAGGAGCTCGTCATTGTCGCTATGGAGGAAGGCTCTGTAGAGCCAAGCCCCGGGAACCCCTCCAATGCTGGTGCTTGCGAGTTGAGGTCGACACCGACATGGGTAGCAGGGCCGCTTGCCGACGACTGGGAACTTAATCTTTGGGCCTCTACAAATAATGCAAGCCTAAAACTAAAATACCTAGAAAGCGAACTGAATCTTTGGGCCTCTAGAAATAATGCAAGCCTGAAACTGAAATACCTAGAAAGGTGAACTGAATCTATGGGCCTCTAGAAACAATGCTAGCCTGAAACTGAAATACCTAGAAAGGTGAACTGAATCTTTGGGCCTCTAGAAAGATTTATTACCTACTCAAGCAGCATCAAACAATTCCATGCGTGCACCACAAATCTATACCAAGTTTGATCAGGATCTACTTTTCCAAATCAGAATTAGAACTAGAGCGAGAAAGATCAATGATATGGCTGTGAGACAGAGAAGGAATGAACAAACTCACCCCTCTCGCAACCTCCCTGGTAGATGCACCGCCACGCATGACAGAGGGAGAAAAACGACTGGTGAAGGGGGAGCGGGGCGACCTTCGAAGGCCGGAGGGAGAGGGCGGCTGAAGGATGGAAGGAGAGGGCGGCCGAAGGAGAGAGAGGGCGAGCAGAGCTTGGGCGGGCAGCCCTATGGGGAACATAGAGGAGTCGTGCGAGAGGGGGGGGGGGCGATCTGGTGCTGTCAGGGCAGATTTTTTTAGTTCTCTTTTAATGGGCCCAAGGATAACTAACCCAATTAGAACCTCTCCACCGGGCTAGTTTTTTTAGCTGGGTTAGAGCAAACTAGCTCAAACTAACCCCTCTTATTCGATAATTTGAGGCTATTTCAACCCAAATTAGCTCTAACTCAGGGATCCAAACAAAGAGAAGTACTAGTACTGTACATGCTACAGTCTGGACCATAGCACATTGTTTTTTATGGCCATATCAACACATTGTTTTCTACTGCTAGTTCACTAGGCTACCGTGGTTTGCACTGCTGGTTCACTAGGTTGCCGTGGTTCGCACTCCTCCGACCTGAGTAGTAGTAGTAGTATATACCGCATCATTCTTTGCTCCTTCTTACTACCTACTTCACTGACATGTGGGAGAACCAGCATCCGGGTCGACGTGTCATGCACCAGATTAGAGTGCGGAACGGAAGGGGGCATCACCCTGGTTGTAGCGCCAGTAATTCATGACTATAATGAGTAGTCCTATCACAGGTCTTACCAGTAGTAACGCGCCGTCAAATCGCACAGCCCGATCTTTCTAGCAGTAAGTTTGAGAATCCGCCACTTACTCACCCTCCTTGCCTCTTTGTCAAACCGCCTACCCAAAAACTGCCACGTGTACTGCCCGGGAAAAGCCCCGCCCTCAACTTTTAACTACGAGAAAATAGTTCGAGCTTGTTCGTTCTATATAAATACTTACTGTATGTTTATTCACCCACGGGGTTGTTCAATGAATGGAGGGCCGGGGAGCACAAGTGAACTATACTAGTACTACTAATAGTAAGTAGGAGTCGTACAGTAGTCACCTTAACTAGAGAGTTTCTTTTCTTTAATGCCACGTACACAAATTAAAACGCTTGTTGTGGAGAGAAAAAGATAATCACTCCACTATATATGTATATAGGGGCCTGAGCACTTGCTTTACTAGGGTTGCTCTCTTCATTCTCTCATCCTCTCCAGATCTAAAGAAGACAGCGGTAGCGACATTTTCTCTCTGCTCATCGCTGGTCACAGATCCGACCGGATCCCTTCGCCCGGTGTGTGTAGAGGACTAAACGGTGCATCGTTCACGCGGTCATCACCGCCGAGGGAGGTAACCCACAGCTACCGGCGGGGCCCGATCCTTTGCCCGTGCCATTCTATCTGACACAGTGCCGACTCGGGAGGTCCTCCGACCCTTCTTCCTCCCTGCTGTATTGTGCGCAGATCGGACCTGCCGCCGTCGACATCCCGACGAACCTTAGGTACAAGTTCTTCGAAATCGGCCTTGCTCTACTGCCCCAACTCCCAACGTGTCTGCATGTGCATCATTTTCTACTTCCATCAGCTCTTCCAAATCCACCTAAATTTTTAGCATTATTAGAGGTAAAGCTACTTCATGCATTCGAATCTAGGACTTGGTTCAAACAATGAAGAAAGGGGGAAAATCGTAGCATGAATCTAGGACTTGATTCAAAGAGGAAATAACAGGGGGAAAGTAGTAGAGACCGGGTACCCAACCGGTCTCTTGGTTGAAAAGGGAAATAATGGAAAAACTCGGTACAAACTGGATAAGGAACATATCTATTATTGGTTGAAAAATGGATAGAAAGTGGCGGCTGACACGTCTCCAATGTATCTATAATTTTTGATAGTTCCATGCTATTATATTACCTGTTTTGAATAATTATGGGCTTTATTATATACTTTTATATTACTTTTGGGACTAACCTATTAACCGTAGGCCCAGCCCTTATTGCTGTTTTATTGCCTGTTTCAGTATTTCAAAGAAAAGGAATATCAAACGGAGTCCAAACGGAATGAAACCTTCGGCAGCGTGATTTTTTGGAAGAATATCATCCGGGAGACTTGGAGTTCACGTCAGAAGAGCCTCGAGGAGGCCAGGAGATAGGAGGGCACGTCACCCCTCCTAGGCGCGCCCCCTATCTCGTGGGCCCCTCGAGCACCTCCCGACCGACTTCTTTAGCCTATATAGTCCCATGTACCCTAAAAAGATCCACGGAGAAGATAGATCGGGAGTTCCGCTGCCGCAAGCCTCTGTAGCCACCAAAAACCTCTCGGGAGCCCGTTCCGGCACCCTGCCGGAGGGGGAACCCATCACCAGTGGCCATCTTCATCATACCAGCGCTCTCCATGACGAGGAGGGAGTAGTTCACCCTCGAGGCTGAGGGTATGTACCAGTAGCTATGTGTTTGATCTCTCTCTCTCTCTCTCTCTCTCTCTCTCTCTCTCTCTCGTGTTCTCTCTCTTGTTCCCTCTATCGCATGATCTTGATGTATCGCGAGCTTTGCTATTGTAGTTGGATCTTAAGATGTTTTTCCCCCCCCCTCTACTCTCTTGTGATGAATTGAGTTTTCCCTTTGAAGTTATCTTATCGGATTGAGTCTTTAATGATTTGAGAACACTTGATGTATGTCTTGCCGTGCTTATCTGTGGTGACAATGGGATATCATGTGCCACTTGATGTATGTTTTCATGACCAACTTGCGGGTTCCGCCCATGAACCTATGCATAGGGGTTGGCACATGTTTTCGTCTTGACTCTCCGGTAGAAACTTTGGGGCACTCTTTGAAGTACTTTGTGTTGGTTGAATAGACGAAACTGAGATTGTGTGATGCATATCGTATAATCATGCCCACGGATACTTGAGGTGACAATGGAGTATCTAGGTGACATTAGGGTTTTGGTTGATTTGTGTCTTAAGGTGTTATTCTAGTATGAACTCTATGATAGATTGAGTGGAAAGAATAGCTTCATGTTATTTTACTACGAACTCTTGAATAGATAGAACAGAAAGGATAACTTGAGGTGGTTTCGTACCCTACCATAATCTCTTTGTTTGTTCTCTGCTATTAGTGTCTTTGGAGTGACTCTTTGTTGCATGTTGAGGGATTGTTATATTATCTATCTATGTTATTATTGTTGAGAGAACTTGCACTAGTGAAAGTATGAACCCTAGGCTTTCTTTCCTACCATTGCAATACCGTTTACACTCACTTTTATTGCTTGATACCTTGCCGCTTTCATAATTTCAGATTAAAAATACCCTTATCTACCATCCATATTGCACTTGTATCATCATCTCTTCGCCGAACTAGTGCACCTATACAAATTACCATTGTATTGGATGTGTTGGGGACACAGGAGACTCGTTGTTATTTGGTTGCAGGGTTGCTTGAGAGAGACCTTCTTCATCCTATGCCTCCCACGGATTGATAAACCTTAGGTCATCCACTTGAGGGAAATTTTCTACTGTCCTACAAACCTCTGCACTTGGAGGCCCAACAACGTCTACAAGAAGAAGGTTGTGTAGTAGACATCAAGCTGTTTTCTGGCACCGTTGCCGGGGAGGTGAGTGCTTGAAGGTATATCTTTAGATCTTGCAATCGAATATTTTTGTTTCTTGTTTTATCACTAGTTTAGTTTATAAAAAGAAAACTACAAAAGAATGGAATTGAGTTTGTCTCATACGCTTCATCTTTTTAATATCTTTCGTGAGAATGATGGTAAGGAAAATTGTGCTCAAGTGCTAGAAGAAGAAATCTATAAAATGTTTGGTACTAAATCTTTGAATGATGAGCATGAATGCAATGTTGTTAGTATGAATTCCTTGAATATCCATGATGCTAATGATATGCATAGCCACAAGCTTGGGGATGCTATGTTTGATGAATATGATATTTTTTGTCCCCCAAGTTTTGATGAGAATATTTATTATGATGAAAGCATGCCTCCTATTTATGATGATTATATTGATGAAAGTGGGTTTGGAAGAGTGTTAACTTTAGGTAGTATTGATCCCACTATTTTGGAGGATATTGAATCTTATTGTGATGAATATGAAAGTGGATTTGGAAGAGTGTCAACTTATTTAGTGATGATTCCACTATTTCGGATCAGGTTCCAATTGATTATGAGAACAAAGTTGCTATCTATGATGATTATTGTGATGACTTGTGTGCTATTAAGAATAATGATAACCATGAATATTTACCGTTACTATTTACCGTTACTATTTTTGTGTGTACACATGATTATTCTACTACAATAATCATGTTTTATAGCTTTTGTTTCAATGAAGTGCCAAGTAGAACCTTTGGGAAAGACTTGGGTGAAGTTTATATGATCATGCTGTAAAAAACAGAAACTTTAGCGCTCACGAGAATAGCTGCCATTTTTTTACTGGAGAGTGCTTTTAGGTTGATTCTTTTTGAATATGATTAAGAAACACATTACTCAGGTCCACCAATTTATTTCAGAATTTTTGAAGTTCCAGAAGTATTCGAATGATTCAGATTACTACACACTGTTCTGTTTTTGACAGATTCTGTTTTCATTGTGTTGTTTGCTTATTTTGATGAATCTATGGCTAGTATGTAAGGGTATAGACCATAGAGAAGTTGGAATACAGTAGGTTTAACACAAATATAAATAAATAATGAATTCATTACAATGCCTTAAAGTGGTGGTTTGTCTTCTTATACTGACAGAGCTTACGAGTTTTGTTTTGAGTTTTGTGTGGTTGAAGTTTTCAAGTTTTGGGTAAAGATTTGATGGACTATGGAAAAAGGAGTGTCAAGAGCCTAAGCTTGGGGATTACCAAGGCACCCCAAGGTAATATTAAAGGACACCCAAGCAACTAAGCTTGGGTATGCCTCGGAAGGCATCCCCTCTTTCGTCTTTGTTCATCGGTAACTTTACTTGGAGCTATATTTTTATTCACCACATGATATGTGTTTTGCTTGGAGCGTCATTTCCTTTTATTTGTATTTTCTTCCTGTTATTTAGAATAATATTTTGCATCTATATTTTCAATAAAAATGTCAAGGATAGCCTTTTCCATGCTTATTTTGCTAGTAACATGTTGTTGTTTGAAAACAGAAAGTTTATCGCTGTTGCAAAAATTCCCTAGAAAAGTCAGAGAATGATATATTGTTGTATCTTTTTGAATAATTAGCTCTGATAAATCTTCTACAGCTTAGTATTTTTCTTATAATTTTTGGAGTTAGGGAAGTATGATGAATCTTGCATTCTTTTTAGACTATACTGTTTTGGCAGATTACTGTTATGTTTGCATATGTTTGCTTGTTTAATGATTCTATTTGAGGATAGGGGTATTAAATATGCAGAGACATTTATTATTAAATGTTGAATAATAATCTTATTGATTTGTTATAGTAGAAAATGATAAGGTTTTGCATTGGTTTATACTAACCTATCTCACGAGTTCTTGTTGAGTTTGGTGTGAATGAAGCTTTTGAGATTTAGGAAACCAACGTATAAAAGGAATTAAGGAGACACAAAACTTCAAGCTTGGGGATGCCCAAGGAACCCCAAGACAAATATTTCAACAAGTCTCAAGCATTAAAGCTTGGGTATGCCCCGGTAGCATCCCACCTTTGTTCTTCAACCACTATCGGTTAGTATCGGTTGAGCCTAAGTTTTTGCTTCTTCACATGAGTTGTGCTATCCTTGCAATGTCATTTTATTTTTCTTTGCTTGCTGTTTGAATAAAATACCAAGATCTGAAAATCTTAAATGAGAGAGAGTCTTCGCATAGTTGCATAATTATTTAACTACTCATTGATCTTCACTTATATCTTGTTGGAGTAGTTTGTCGTTTGCTCTAGTGCTTCACTTATATCTTTTTAGAGCACAGCGGTGGTTTTATTTTGTAGAAATTAATGAACTCTCATGATTCACTTATATTATTTTGAGAGTCTTAAACAGCATGGTAATTTGAACGAAAACTATCATAGGAGGTGAATTGGATGCTATGATCAATTTGATACTTGATAATTGCTTTCAGATATGGAGGTAGTGATATTAAATTCATGCTAGTTGGGTGATTATGAATTTAAAGAATGATTGTGTTGAAGTTAGCAAGTCCCATAGCATGCACGTATGGTTAAAGTTGTGTAACAAATTTGAAACATGAAGTGTACCTGGCTTGTGCATCCTTATGAGTGGCGGTCAGGGACGAGCGATGGTCTTTTCCTACCAATCTATCCCCCTAGGAGCATGCGCGTAGTGCTTGATTTTTGATGACTTCTAAATTTTTGCAATAATTATATGAGTTCTTTCGACTAATGTTGAGTCCATGGATTATACACACTTTTACCTTTCCATCATTGCTAGCCTCTTCGGTACCGTGCATTGCCCTTTCTCACTTTGAGAGTTGGTGCAAACTTCGCCGGTGCATCCAAACCCCGTGATATGATACACTCTATCACACATAAACCTCCTTATATCTTCCTCAAAACGGCCACCATACCTACCTATTTATGACATTTCCATAGCCATTCCGAGATATATTTCCATGCAACTTTCCACCGTTCCGTTTATCATCATGACATACATTACTTTTGTCATATTGCCATTGCATGATCATGTAGTTGGCATCGTATTTGTTGCAAAGCCATCATGCATAATTTTTTATACATGTCACTTTTGATTTGCACCATCCCGGTACACCGCCGGAGGCATTCATATAGAGTCATATCTTGTTCTAGTTTTCGAGTTGTAATTCATGTTTTAATCAATAAAAGTGTGATGATCATCATTATTAGAGCATTTCCCAAAAGAAAAAAAAGAAGAAAGGCCAAAAGAAAAAAAAGAAAGGCCAAAGAAAAAAAAGAAAAAAAAAGAGAGAAAAAAAGAAAAGAAAAAAGAAAATAAATAAAGGGGCAATGCTACTATCTCTTTTTCCACACTTGTGCTTCAAAGTAACACCTTGTTCTTCATGTAGTGAGTCTCATATATTGTGCTTCAAAGTAGCACCTTATTTTTCATATAGAGAGTCTCATATGTTGTCACTTTCATATACTAGTGGGAATTTTTCATTATAGAACTTGGCTTGTATATTCCTACGATGGGCTTCCTCAAATGCCCTGGGTCTTCGTGAGCAAGCAAGTTGGATGCACACCCACTAGTTTTCTTTTGTTGAGCCTTCATATATAGCTCTAGTGCATCCGTTGCATGGCAATCCCTACTCCTCATGTTGACATCAATTGATGGGCATTCCCATAGCTCGTTGATTATCCTCTTCAATGTGAGACTTTCTCCTTTTTGTCTTCTCCACACAATCCCCAATCATTATTCTATTCCATCCTTAGTGCTATATCCATGGCTCACGCTCATGTATTGCGTAAAGGTTGAAAAAGTTTGAGATTATTTAAGTACGAAACAATTGCTTGGCTTGTCATCGGGGGTATAGAAGTTGGGAACATCTTTTTGTGACGAAAATGAAGCACAGCCTAACTATATGATTTTGTAGGGATGAACTTTCTTTAGCCATGTTATTTTGAGAAGACATGATTGCTTTTATTAGTATGCTTGAAGTGTTACTATTTCTTTTGTCAATATGAACTTCTATTTTGAATCATTTGGCTCTGAACATTCATGCCACAATAAAGAGAAAATACATTGAGAATTATGCTAGGTAGCATTCCACATCAAAAATTCTGTTTTTATCATTTACCTACTCGAGGACGAGCAGGAATTAAGCTTGGGGATGCTTGATACGTCTCCAACGTATCTATAATTTTTGATAGTTCCATGCTATTATATTACCTGTTTTGAATGATTATGGGCTTTATTATACACTTTTATATTACTTTTGGGACTAACCTATTAACCGGAGGCCCAACCCATATTGTTGTTTTATTGCCTGTTTCAGTATTTCGAAGAAAAGGAATATCAAATGGAGTCCAAACAGAATGAAACCTTCGGCAGCGTGATTTTTTGGAAGAATATCATCCGGGAGACTTGGAGTTCACGTCAGAATAGCCTCGAGGAGGCCAGGAGATAGGAGGGCGCGCCCACCCCTCCTGGGCATGCCCCTTGTCTCGTGGGCCCCTCGAGCGCCTCCGACCGACTTCTTCCGCGTATATAGTCCCACGTACCCTAAAAACATCCACAGAGAAGATAGATTGGGAGTTCCTCCGCCGCAAGTCTCTGTAGCCACCAAAATCCTCTCGGGAGCCCGTTCTGGCACCCTGCCGGCGGGGGAACCCATCACCGGTGGCCATCTTCATCATCCCGGTGCTCTCCATGACGAGGAGGGAGTAGTTCACCCTCGAGGTTGAGGGTATGTACCAGTAGCTATGTGTTTGATCTCTCTCTCTCTCGTGTTCTCTCTCGTGTTCCCTCTATGGCCCGATCTTGATGTATCGTGAGCTTTGCTATTATAGTTGGATCTTATGATGTTTGCCCCCCCTCTACTCTCTTGTGATGAATTGAGTTTTCCCTTTGAAGTTATCTTATCGGATTGAGTCTTTAATGATTTGGGAACACTTGATGTATGTCTTGTCGTGCTTATCTATGGTGACAATGGGATATCATGTGCCACTTGATGTATGTTTTGGTGACCAACTTGCGGGTTCCGCCCATGAACCTATGCATAGGGGTTGGCACACGTTTTCGTCTTGACTCTCCAGTAGAAACTTTGGGGCACTCTTTGAAGTACTCTGTGTTGGTTGAATATATGAATCTGAGATTGTGTGATGCATATCGCATAATCATGCCCACGGATACTTGAGGTGACAATGGAGTATCTAGGTGACATTAGGGTTTTGGTTGATTTGTGTCTTAAGGTGTTATTCTAGTATGAACTCTATGATAGATTGAGCGGAAAGAATAGCTTCATGTTATTTTACTACGAACTCTTGAATAGATAGAACAGAAATGATAACTTTGAAGTGGTTTCATACCCTACCATAATCTCTTCGTTTGTTCTCCGCTATTAGTGTCTTTGGAGTGACTCTTTGTTGCATGTTGAGGGATTGTTATATGATCTATCTATGTTATTATTGTTGAGAGAACTTGCACTAGTGAAAGTATGAACCCTGGGCCTTGTTTCCTACCATGCAATACCGTTTACGCTCACTTTTATTGCTTGCTACCTTGCTGTTTTTATAATTTCAGATTACAAATACCTTTATCTACCATCCATATTGCACTTGTATCATCATCTGTTCGCCGAACTAGTGCACCTATACAAATTACCATTGTATTGGGTGTGTTGGGGACACAAGAGACTCTTTGTTATTTGGTTGCAGGGTTGCTTGAGAGAGACCATCTTCATCTTACGCCTCCCACGGGTTGATAAACCTTAGGTCATCCACTTGAGGGAAATTTGCTACTGTCCTACAAACCTCTGCACTTGGAGGCCCAACAACGTCTACAAGAAGAAGGTTGTGTCGTAGACATCAGCGGCTGGTGGACAAGTCAACAGAGTATGTCCAGGATTAGATTTGCTGCCCTCACATAGTAAAAGGTCTCAAGGATTAGATTTACTGCCCTCACATAGTAAAAGGTTTCCAAAATTAGATTTGTTGCCCTCACATAGGAAAAGTTCTCCAGGATTAGATTTGCTACCCTCACAGAGCATGAACAAACTCGGCATCACCACTTTATGCACCCTTGCAGGTACATTGTGCTGATGCATCCACTGTCGCATGTCCTTATACCAACCTTTTGCTGTTTTTAATGTAAGGCCGCATGTAAAATGAAGCGATCACACTGTTACCTTAAGGACATGTCTAACCAGTGTTATTGTTAATCTAATGCCTCCAGTGATATGATGCAATTAAACTGTGTTAACAAATGGTACTCCCGCTGTTTTCCCAAGTATGATAAGTAAGTTGCTTCTTTACGCTGCTGAGTGACCTGGTGTCCCCACGGTCGCATGCCCTTAAACCAACTCTTTAGCTGTTGTTGATTTACTGTATCTGGTAAACAAGCAATGCCACCATTAAAGTAATCCCATATTTAACGAATGTCATAGTTGATCGTAATGCTTCCAGTAACATGAAGCATTGCTAACATTTTAAAATTTCTACTATCCTTGCATGATGGCCATGAACATAATTAGTATGCTTCTTTTCATTTCGTGTATGTTTCCTATATTCCTATTGACCAGCAACTATTTACTTTCTATCTTTTTGTGCAGATAGGGATATCCATTTCACCTGTTGCTATTGTGACCTTTTGGTGAACTGCACAGAACACTTCCTTTTGGAATGAGTGTCTTGTGCAGTTCAACTAAAATGTCACGTGGGCAACATCTCCCAATTTTGGTGGAACTGCACAAAATGGTGATTGGAGTTTCCAAAATCTCCATCAAATTCTGCTGGTAATCTCATGCAACATTTTATTAGCTTTTGCAAGATGAGCCGTCACTGTCACCATAATGGCACTTTATTTTAGTGGAACTGCACAAAAGGATATGCAAATTATAGTTGCACCTTACATGAGCAGGACAACCAACCTCAATGTTGCTGAATTTTAGTGCGACTACTAAAGAAGAACCTGCCAGCTCATGAGAGCAAGTACTTCCTGCTAGCTGAATGATGCAATCTTTGCTTCTTTTCAGGGGAACTACAGAAAAAGGTGCATGAATTGAATCATGGAACTCTAGGCTGGCCTCATCCGAGTGGAGTTGCAGGTTCACCACATCGAGTCGTTGCGGTATAGGGCCCCTCACACCGGTTGCTTAAACTAGTGCCACTATTATAGTAATCAAGCTCTTTCTTATCTGTGTAAACAAGAGTACTCTACTACAGATGTTGTGATGGTCAAGAGCATTCGCCAAGTTCTTGGGTTGTATGACACGGCTAGCCAAGATGGATTTAATCCTGATATTCACTTTATCAAAAGGCTCTAATTGGTTTTTTCTAAATCTTGCAAGCTGGGAATCAATGAGATGTGTAGGCATCTTTGTTGTACTTACTATTTGAATCTTATTTGTTGGTTCCGACTCTTGGAAGCTGGGAATGAATGAGATGTGTAGGCATCTTTGTTGTACTTATTAGTTGAATCTTATTTGTTGGTTCAGAATCTTGCAAGCTGGGAAACACGACATGATGATGCAGAGGACAGCAACCATAACAAACTGTTCAAACTTGGTAGTATTTTCTGTGTGAAAGTGCGGCAAATGTGCTGATCATGTGCGTCCTTAGAATAATAGTTCTAATTGTTGTGCATGTTGATCCTGTGGCACTGATAGACAAGCCAATGCATTGCTTGTTTTAAGAATACATTTTAATTAAAGCTAATTAAATTTAAGTAAAGTGACCACTAACACTTGTTATTACAGTACCAATACAGACCCACTCGTGAACCAACGTGTGTGGCCGGAATAGGTTTCTTAATGGAGGCATTTGAATGCGCCGAGGATGCATATTCTGCTGGGCGTGCAACGAGTGAAGGAGGGGTACTAACTATTGTCGCCTATACACACTCGGTTTACTATTGAATCCAGTTCCCCAAGAGCTAAAAAACGAACTCCTGCTACCGCCTACTCACTCGTTCACTTGAAGGACCCCAATGGCAATCCGAGGGGTGAGCCTGCTAGATATGGACTTCAGCAAGGAGTTCACCTTTGAGTTCTCTGTTCAGTCCCATGGCGGCACCAAGTTGAATGTGATGTACACCAACGATCCGGACTCGGTGAAGCTCTGCCTCGCCGAGTTCAAGCAGTACCTATAGGATGAGAAAGCACAAGGTCGCAGGACTACACCTTGTGCCCATCCATTCGTCTCCTAACAGGGAATAGTGGATCGTGGTCGCCCAGGTATGCGTGCGAGACGAGGTTCTCGTCTACCACTCCTGTAGGGCCATCCGAAGTTCTGGAGCATTCGCTCGTTTCATCGGCAGTGCCGACTGCACCTTCGCTATGGTGGAGAGAAGGAAGAACGCGATGATTCGGCCATCTGGTGCAGGAAGCTTGTGGACATCCAGAAGCAATACAAGATCATCGACAACGGGCAGGAGAAGGACTCCGTGGTTGACCTCGCCGAGACCATCATCAACCCCTGCTACGCTAACATGAAAGAAGACAACGATACCAAGGAGCTCCACCGGCCACCCTGCATCCGAACAAGTCAACCGTCATACTCCCCTCCGCCTGCGCCTTCCCCCAGTCTGGTTCGTTCGGTCCACGGTCTCGACATCGTCCTCCACCTTGTTTCTCTCTCCATGGCGCTGCCGTCTATTGTTCCCAACATGGTCAGCAAAACAAGAGGAATCGGGAGACAACTGTTCATCGAGAGGCTGACAGTCCCGGGCCCACCAGGTCCATGGCCTAGGTTTTGTTGTTATGGGCAGCCCATGACATGTTTCAACGTTTTTTGGATCAAGTGGCCTCTGGGCCTCCCAACCTAGCTTGTCTATAACATAAGCAGCCCAAGTTATGTTTGTTTTTTTAAGACGACACACAGCTTAGTTCTTTTTTTCCATAAGAATGCAAAACTGAACCTATGTTTTCCCTTCAATAACTTATATATATATATATATATATATATATATAATAGAAACAACATAAGGTTCCGTTAAACCTGTATATATATATATATATATATATATATATATATATATATATAATAGAAACAACATAAGGTTCCGTTAAACCTGTCGTTTGTCCAACCATTTTATAGACCTTCCCACTTCCTTTATTTTTTGTTTTCATTAATCCTATATCTGAATTTTCTTCCTCTTTCTTTTTCGATGTAAATTGAGTTTTCTCTCAGTACGTTTCCCTAGAACCAACTCAACTGTCCCACGTCTAGCCTAAAAAATAATAATACCCCATGTCCTATTAACTCATCAAATTAAAATGATATTTTATTTCATAAATTGAAAGTTCTTACAAAATAATAATAATAACTGTTTATATATAACTTGGCGAGTTAACTCCTAGTGATTGCGTACATAACCTTGCAAAGATTTTAGTGACCAATGCAGCAATAAATGTGCAATCATGTGTTTATGTTTTTATAACATTTCTCCATCCAGCCCAACATGATATTTTCACCCAGCCCAGCAAGTCGCGGATTTCGAGAAAAATGCAAATGGGCTTTAAATTCTACCATATATATAAACGGGCTGCATAGATGCTACATCATTGTTTCACCCAGCCCACCAAATCTCTAGTATCTAAAAGAAACAGAGTGTTCCATTTCCCCTCTTACGTTCCCCACCCTTCGTCCAACCCTCTTGTACGACCATTTCCCCTCGAGCAATTTTCTTTTCTCCCTCCATTGGTTTTCTCTCCCTGCCGGTTTTATCTTCGTCTGGCCGGACAAACCGTCATATACGTTCGTCTTGCCTCTTCTCCACAGCATGGAAACCAAGCAACCTTTCCTTTAATTCGTGGCAAAAGAGAGTAGCGTAATTATGGGTTCTCGGATTAAATAGGAATCGGATCAATGCGTGCGCGCATGCATGGCTGCATCGAAGGTAAGGCATTAATTAACGCTCGCTAATTACTGCATCTATAACGGTATAGGATCTCTCGAAAAAATGTTTTTTTCATCTCAAAGCAATCCTACCAAATCCAAATCAATAAAATCCCATTCTCCAGGAAAAACAGCATCTTCGCCCGTGACGGCGAAGCAGGATGGCGATTGATCAGGAGGAAGACAACAATAGCACGTCGCAGGGCTAAGGAGAATACACGGCGGCCGCCGGAGCCCTCTCTACCTACAGATTCACCAATTAATCTCTCCACCTGAACCCTCTCTTAATTGATTTCATAGCCCTCCTAGGAATAGCCATGGAATTACCTGTTTTCTCACATAACACCGCATGTCCCGCCCTGCAGGCGTAACGAGGCGGAGGAGGATCTCCTGCCTAGAGCTTGGCAGCACTGGAGGCATTGTGAGGAGACGCAAGGTGCCGGTGGTGTGTGCGTTGCTGGTGGTTCTCGGCGAGGACGAGTGCCGAGAGGAGCTGAACAGGATGCGCAAGTGCGCCGCCAATGTCTTTACCCCATGGTACACTCCTATTTTTTTCTGTGTTGTCAATCTCCATGACGAGGAACGTAGTGATCCCTCTGTATGTTGTGCCCCTTACACTGTTTTGATCTAATCTATCTGTATAGGTCATAGATCTCCAACGGCCCAGATCCACTTCTCGTCATTTGGTCAATCACATAATTGTTTTCCTCTACTTGTATTCCACCTTTTGGTTGTAATTCAATTTAGGATCAACAGTATCTATGCAATTAATTTCAAACTTTGCAGGATCATGTCGGCAGGTGAGTCACACTCTAATAAGTGTTCATCTTTAGTTTCCTACCCTATAGTGAGCAACATAATTTGCTCTATGTGCATGAACATTGTAAATTAATTTGGGTTAGTACGTATAGTGGTTAAAGGATGCTAATCCAGGTTCTTGAAACTTGCATTTTGGTCAACCTATATAACTTGTACTGTAATCAGCATAGAATTATATAGACGCATTACATTTCTTTCCATTGGAACGCACGATTTATGTTGATCATGCAATTGTCTTCTTTATTTTTCTGTTTTGTGCAGTTTGATGGAAGAGCTTTGTACAGAACCGGAGATTAGGAGGAATGGACATACAAGATACAATTCAGGAAGATTCCCTAGGGAAGCAAAAATTGTTTACTAGTCTGTGTTCATAAGATTGTTGTTTATCATTAAAATATTTATGCCCCGTTGCAACGCACGGACAATGTCCTAGTGGACTAAAAAAATGGACTGGCTGACATGTGGGCCAGAAGGTCGAAGCATAAACAAGGCGTTGGATTTACATCCAACAGCCGACATTCTTCTTTAATCTCTCGTCTTCTTCCCCCAGCACTGCTGGGACCGCCTGCTCTAGCCTCCGGCGTCCAGCGACGTTGTTTTGCGCATCTCACAGCGAAATGCTACCCTGCCGACGGCCAGGCCATCCCTCCACTCCGCACCTCCTGTTATTCTCTGCCGAGTGTAGGCCCACCCCACACCTGAACCAGTCAAGTTTCCCACTCCTCTCCGTCTGTGACTCCACTACCGCGTCTTCCCCATCTCTGGGTCGTTCCAGTCTGGGGCCTCGCTGTTGTCCACCGCCTCGCTGCGCTCGGCGTGGCGTGGTCAACAAACGGGAGTCATCGGAAGAGGACTGTATGTGAGAGCCTGATGGCTGGCACCCACGAGGTCCATGGTCGCACGCAAGGAAAGTTCCTCCTTATTAAGCTGTTTCCTTCCCCTGACAGCTGGGACCCACCGGCTGTTTCTTCGCACGAAAGGAAGTGCCTCCTTGTTATGCGAAAAAACTATTCCTCCCGATGACAGCTGGGACCCGGCAGTTTGGTGGCTGACTTGTAGCAGCTAGACCGTTGGATGTTAATCCAACAGCCGTTGTCGGTGTCAAAACCGGCGGATCTCGGGTAGGGGGTCCCGAACGGTGCGTCTAGGCGGATGGTAACAGGAGACAAGGGACACGATGTTTTTACCCAGGTTCGGGCCCTCTCGATGGAGGTAAAACCCTACTCCTTCTTGATTAATATTGATGATATGGGTAGTACAAGAGTAGATCTACCACGAGATCAGAGTGGCTAAACCCTAGAATCTAGCCTATGGTACGATTGTTGTTCCGCCGACGGACTAAAACTCCCCGGTTTATATAGACACCGGAGAGGGCTAGGGTTACACAGAGTCGGTTACAATGGGAGGAGATCTTCATATCGTATCGCCAAGCTTGCCTTCCACGCCAAAGAAAGTCCCATCCGGACACGAGACGGAGTCTTCAATCTTGTATCTTCATAGTCCGGGAGTCCGGCCAAAGGTCTTAGTCCGGCCATCCGGACACCCCCTAATCCAGGACTCCCTCAGTAGCCCCTAAACCAGGCTTCAATGATGATGAGTCCCGCACACAAGTTGTCTTCAGCATTGCAAGGCGGTTCCTCCTCCGAATATTTCATAGAAGATGTTGAACACCAGGGTAGTGTCCGGCTCTGCAAAATAACTTCCACATTCCTTCGTAGAGAGAATAATATTTGTATCAATCGGATCTGCTGACGTATTCTGTGGCGTGACATCATGCCACAGCCAGGCTCTTTATTCATTTTATTGTTCCACCTCAGCGCGTTTAGCGAGGCGGTTTCCTTGGCACGTCTTGTCAAAGCAGAGATCGTGTCCCCTTATTCCAGGATTCTCATCAATACGGGTGTGGGTAACCCAACCGCGCCATTTACCGCGGCGCTTGGGAGATAAGCGAGTTTTATGAGGCCGGTGGAGGGCCCGTAGTTTTGGCCGCCCGTATAAGGGGATAAGAATCCGCCCTTTCCATTCACGCCCTCTTCCTCCTCTGCTTATTCATCCCTGCGCGCTCGAGCTCCAGCGCCCAAGCCCGCACTTCCCACCTCAACCTTCTCCAACCATGTCTGGAGCGGGAGGCAGATGGATGGCCTCCTCCATCAAGGAGGGACAAATCAAAAACCTGAGGAAGGCCGAATACTTGTCTAACGACATCGCACACCGGCTTCCAGATGTGGGGCAACTCATCCCCACCCCCAGGCCCCATGAGAGGGTTGTTTTTCTTCCCCATTTCCTCCGCGGACTGGGTTTTCCTCTTCACCCGTTCGCCCGGGGGCTCATGTTCTACTACGCCCTGGACTTCCACGATCTGGCCCCGAACTTCATCTGCAATATCTCGGCGTTTATCGTCGTGTGCGAGGCCTTCTT
Organism: Triticum aestivum; assembly: GCF_018294505.1. Lineage (NCBI taxonomy): Eukaryota > Viridiplantae > Streptophyta > Magnoliopsida > Poales > Poaceae > Triticum > Triticum aestivum. The sequence continues at coordinate 578,364,738 of NC_057813.1, read as the reverse complement.
CCGCATCCAGCCCCACTTTGGCCTATGGCTGAAGATCTTCAGCATCAAGCCGAAGGTCGTGCAAGTCCGATAGTAGGAATGCGGAGGCGCCATGGTGGGCAAGATAGCCCACGTCACCTAGCTCGAGGGTGCCTTCATGGAAACCATCACAGGGTGGTAATCTGGGTGGTTTTATATCACCGAGCCACGTGACCCTAAATGGGCAGCGGCCCCCGAATTTCGATCCGGCATCCCCACCCGGCTCACATCTTGGAAAGAGACGGGCCTGTCGTGGGGCAATCCGGAAGAGGTGACAGGACTCCAAACCTGCGTCCGAGACCTAGTGACCAACAAGGTCAAGCTTGTCAACATGGTCCAGGTCATGCTCTTCCGCAGGATCCTCCCGTGTCAACGATGGGACTTCAATATGTGGGAATTCGACCCGGCCCGACACCAGACTCTATCCCGGCTCTTCGAAACAAAGCACAAGGACGCCTGGAAGGTGCTTTTCAAGAGTTCCGAGGTCTCCACTCCCATCACTGAGGATCGCGGATTCTGCGCCAAACGTCAAGCCTCCGAAGTAAGCTTACCTTTAGTCCCTTACGGGATACTCGAATTTCATAGTGTGACTTTCTGTGGGATCTAAACTCCCGTTCCTTTGACAGGACTTGAGGAGGACATCCAGACAGTTCGACTATCCGGCCCCTTTGCCTGAAGGCCCAGTAGACGCACACTTAGTGAAGCTACTGGTTCCGGCACCCCACGTGGTGCTGGAGAAGAAGGCCAAGGAGAAGGCCATGGGGACCCGAAAGAGTTCCCGGCGCCCTGTGTCGTCGGATTTGCCCGACGGCCCCAACGCACCCTCCGCCTCCGAAGACGAGGAGGAGGAGGAAGAAGAAGATGCCTCTCCCCCTCTAACGGGGGGAGGAAAGAAGAGAAATGCCACCCCAACTGGGGAAGCCGGAGGGTCCAAGAAGGGGAAGTCCCTTCTGCCGGACTACGCCCCCGATGCCGAAGACGGCGGGGAGGACTGGCCATCCAGGGTCAATCCCTTGGCAAAATCATAAGTGTCCGGCTACCCGAATGACTTATTGCACTCCTTTATTATTTGATAGCTTCTAACACCGAAGCTAATCATGCAGTCCGCCCAGAGCTCAGCCTGGCGATTCATCGAGCAGATCTCTGAATTCGTCGGATGTGAATAGCGCTTCACTTCTGACGGCCTCCTCCCCTCTCCCTGCAGACGACGCTGAGGTGGAGTCCCGTAGGGGACAAAACCAGGAGGAGGTGGTCCTGGAAGCGCCACAAGGCGACCTTCCGGACTCCAAGGTAAAGCCCCGGAGGGATCTAAGTCCGGCCCCGGGCCGGACACTGCTCCGGAACCATCAGTGGTTTCAGAGCCCGACAGGCGGCGCCTTCATAAGAAGGGCAAGCCCGCGACGCCGGCAACTTCCGTCCACCTGGAGGCACCAGACAATTTGCTGGAGGCGCTTAACGGCGCCTTCATCAACGAAGAACACCGCACTGTTATGAGTGCGGTGATTCAGAAGGTTCAGTCCGCCAAGAGCGGGCTGACGGAAGCCTGCACAAGCCTGTTAACGGGCTTTGAGGTATGTGTTCGAAAACATATATAAAAAATGTTACCGCATAGACAGTAACCCCTGATGCTTAGTTCGGTGTTTGGAAAGAAAAGCCGAATTGAGGATCTCAAAAGATATACGTGGGAGTCTAATAGAAATATGTCAATATGGGAATGTAGGCTGCGCTGCTGACCTCTGCCGCACTGACTGTGGAGGTCAATGCCTTGAAGGAAAGCCTCGAGCGGTCCGAGAGCGAGCTCGGCCGTGCCAAGAAGCAGCTCGAGGATAAAGAGGGTACATAGTACCTCCTGTAAATGTATATAGAAATACTTGGTTGCATAATAACAACAGGACCAACGTTAATGTTGTAGGAGCCACGACCAAGGTGGCGACCCTAAAAGAGGCGGTTTCGAAGGTCGAAAAGAGTGCGGCCTTGGAGTGCACCGAGCGAGAGAAGCAGGAGGCGCGGGTGGCGGAGGTGCGGCAAGAGCTCCAGGCTCTCGTGGAAAAACATGAGAGTTTGGAGCGTGACTCGAAGACTCGAGAGTCTGAGCTTGCCTTGGCTTTTGAGAGTGCCAAGACCGCTAAGGCTGAAGCCCAGAAGGCCCTTCAAGAGATCGAGGCGATGAAGAAGATAGCGGCGGGTAAGGCATTCTTTATGCAAAGCAAAAATATAAAAAGTTAATTATCTTCTACTTACCCGAATCCGGAGCTCTCCAGGAGCGTTCATCGATCTGCCCCGTAGTGTGTCTGATGCCGCCGCATACTACCGAGCCGAAGAGGGGACCTCGACAGAATTATGGTCTCAATATGCTGAGGCCGAACATCCGGTGCCCCTGAGCGACCAGCTGAAGCAGCTAGTTGAGCTCCACAAGGTGGCCGAACAGGCCATGAAGGGCCTCAAAGCTCGGCTGTGGCCTGGAGAAGTCATGCCTGGGAGCTACTTCGGTCTGGTGCAGCGGCTGGTGGATGCGTGTCCGTGGATTGAGGTCGTCAAGCGCTCCGTTTGTATTGAAGGTGCCCGTCGGGCCCTTGCCCGTGCTAAGGTGCACTGGGGCAAGCTAGACCCGGAGAAGCTGTTGACGGACGCGCCACCGCCGGGCAAGGAGTATCGTACGCCCGAGATATATTATAATGGCGTTCTGAAGGGTGCCCGCCGCATAGCGGATGAGTGCTCCAAAGATGTAATTTTTGAGTAAACTCGCATTTGTTATCCTGTACGCTGAAGCTCTGTTCATATGCGTTAAGCAACGCTTGTTAATTTAAAATATTACCTTCTGTGCGGCCGTTTATCAAATCTGAGAGATGCAAGTCAGCGGCTTCGACCCCCATGCCACGAGTGCTAGGGTGTTCGGGATAAACCTGAGCGCTCTTGTTCCCATTCTTGGGTCCATCTAGGGAGGCGTTCAGCACAACGAACCAGGCCGTCGGACTTATAATGCTTTATCACTCTCACTTAGCCATAGAATTCTATAATTTTAAATTTCGGCGAAGCCCCTAGTATTTGGAAGACCGAGTTCGGGGCGCTATCCATGCCTAGGCCGGATACGTCCGGTTCCTCGCTCGAAGCGGCATAAGTCTTGAAGGACTCGAAGAAACCTCGCGAACAGCGACCGGTCTCTCGCACTATCATGACAGTCAGTTTTAGCTTTCTCTACTGAGGTGTTAACCCAGCTCAACTGGGGCACAATCGCAGTAGTTCTCCCAGCACTACCTTAGCCAACAATGCGGAACGTAAGGTACCAAAACATGGGAGCCGGGCAAACCCAACTATTGACCAAAGACATGATTCGGAGCCGATGCATATAGTGCTATAAGTTCGGGGTGCCGCACTTGTTAGAGTGTTCGGTCTTCTCACACCATGTTATGGGGTGTTGTAAGCCCCTGTTGTATTATCCGTACCAAAGTGTACGGTTGCATAGTGTCATGACTAAACATATTTGCATATAAAAATAGATAAGTACAATAATAGGTAAGAGCTATATATTGTTCATTAAAAAAGGGCTGTTGTGAAAGCAGAATGATACAAAAAGTGCGGTAAGCAAGGGATGGGAGTATTTGACATATTCCCCTCCAGGGGCAAGCTGCAGGATTGTAAGAGAAATAGGTATTAAACTCGTTATAGAGACCACCTGGACTTTTGACGTGGCTTGCTTCCACCCTAGCTATTCCATCGTTGGTTCGGCGAGAGTATTGCCGGACAGGCCTTCCGAATAGTTGGGTCCTGAAAGTGTGTGAAAAGGAAAATGGCGAAATAGGGAGCCCCTTAGTGCGGTTGAGCCGCATTCTGGGCGTGCTGTTGTTGTGCCCCTCCCCTTATGCCCATGGTATCTCTAAGGCGTAATTATGTACGCATGGTACCAGTATCTCCGTTTGACGGGGGGCGGGTTGGGGTCGCACTGCTATGCTTTCTCAGAACGTGCCAGCCGGATTTGTTGTAGGTTACTTCGGGCTCGCTTGACGTTGTACGGACGTTTGGCACCTGGATTGGAGAACTGCCTTGAGAGGCTACTCTGTACTTCCGCTGCTAGGGCTGCCGTGTGCTCCTCCGTTCGAAGAGAGCGTTCAGTGTTTCTGTTTACCGTGATGACTCCGCGAGGTCCTGCCATCTTGAGCTTGAGATATGCGTAGTGCGGCACCGCATTGAATTTGGCAAATGCGGTTCGCCCGAGCAGGGCATGTTAGCCGCTGTGGAATGGGACTATGTCGAAGATTAACTCCTCACTCCGGAAGTTATCCGGGGATCCGAAGACCACCTCGAGTGTGACCGAGCCTGTATAGCTGGCTTCTACCCCTGGTATGACACCTTTGAAGGTTGTCTTTGTGGGTTTAATCCTTGAAGGATCGATGCCCATTTTTCGCACTGTGTCCTGGTAAAGCAGGTTTAGGCTACTACCGCCGTCCATTAGGACTCTGGTAAGGTGGAATCCGTCGATAATTGGGTCTAGGACCAGTGCGGCGAATCTGCCGTGACGGATGCTGGTGGGATGGTCCCGTCGATCGAAGGTGATCGGGCAGGAGGACCATGGGTTGAACTTTGGGGCGACTGGCTCCAGCGCATAGACGTCCTTGAGAGCACGCTTCCGCTCCCTTTTGGGGATGTGGGTTGCGTATATCATATTCACCGTCCGAACTTGCGGGGGAAATCCCTTCTGTCCTTTGTTGTTCGGCGGCCGGGGCCCCTCCTCGTCGTCGCTATGTAGCCCCTTATCTCTGGTCTCGGCACTTAACTTGCCTGCCTGCTTGAACACCCAACAATCCCTGTTGGTGTGATTGGCTAGTTGTTCGGGTGTGCCGTGTATGTGGCATGAGCGATCGAGTATCCGGTCTAAGTTGGATGGGCCCTAAGGGTTTCTTTTGAATGGCTTCTTCCGCTGACCCGGTTTAGAGCCTCTGAATCTGGCATTGACTGCCGTATCTTCAGTATTGTCACCGTTAATGCGGAGTTTATGCTTGTTACGACGTGACCTGCCGTTGTTATCCTTGGTATCCGAATTGCCCGGGCTCTTGGTTACGTTGTTGCTACGAGCTAGCCAGCTGTCTTCTCCCGCGCAGAAGTGGGTCATGAGTGTCATGAGGGCTGCCATAGACTTCGGCTTTTCCTGTCCTAGGTGTTGGGCAAGCCAGTCGTCTCGGATGTTGTGCCTAAAGGCTGCGAGGGCCTCGGCGTCCGGACAATCGACTATTTGGTTTTTCTTGGTTAGGAACCGTGTCCAGAATTGTCTGGCCGATTCCTCTGGCTGCTGGATTATGTGGCTTAGGTCATCGGCGTCTGGTGGTCGCACATACGTGCCCTGGAAATTGTCAAGGAATGCGGATTCCAGGTGCTCCCAACAACTAATTGACTCTGCTGGCAGGCTATTAAGCCAATGTCGAGCTGGTCCTTTAAGCTTGAGCGGGAGGTATTTGATGGCGTGTAGATCATCACCACGGGCCATGTGGATATGAAGGAGATAATCCTCGATCCATACCGCAGGATCTGTTGTGCCATCGTATGATTCGATGTTTACGGGTTTGAAGCCCTCGAGGATTTGATGATCCATTACTTCGTCTGTGAAGCATAGTGGGTGTGCGGCGCCCCTGTACTGGGCTATATCGCGACGGAGCTCGGACGATCTTGGTCTGTTGTATTCGACCGGGCCATACTTATTATGTCCGGCGTGACGGCTAGCGTCACGTGAAGCGGGGCGCCCATGCGATCCGTACATCGATCTTGTTTGCCTTGCCTTATTCTCCAAGATGTCTCGCAGGTCTGTTGCGTCTCCCCGTACTCTAGTATGTTTTGAGCGGTGTCGGGGGGCGGCCTGGGTTGAGGGCCTAAAGGCCTCTCTATCGCGGCCACGGGGTGGCCGATCGGGTGCATCGTACGCTGGTGATGTAGGTTTAGTTGCTTCCTCCTCAAGTTGGGGTAGCAGCCTGCGCTTCGGGTAGCTCTTGGATGGGCGTTCTAGTTTATACTCTTCGGCCGCCAGGACTTCGGTCCATTTGTCAGCTAGCAAGTCTTGGTCAGCTCTAAGCTGCTGTTGTTTCTTCTTGAGGCTGCTTGCCGTGGCTACGACTCTGTGTTTGAAACGCTCTTGTTCGACGGGATCCTCTGGCACAACGAATTCGTCGTCATCGAGGCTTGCCTCGTCTTTGGAGGGAGGCATGTAATTGTCGTCCACGTCTTCTTTGTCGGCCGCTCTCTCATGAGGGCTGGCTCCTTCGTCCTCCTATACTGAATCCTGCTGGAGGGGGTTATCCTCGGCACTGTCCGGCGTATTGTTATCTCCGGTGCCGGAATCGCCGTTTTTGCTTTGGCGGGACTTAGAGCGGCGCCGCTGACGTCGGCGCTTGGGTTGCTTCTTGGAGGGATCATCCTCCGTTTTCTCCTCCCCATCCCCCGCTTTAGGGGTGTCCACCATGTATATGTCATATGACGAGGTGGCTTTCTAGTTCCCTATAGGCAGTGGTTCTTGATCATCTCCTTCACCGGCGTCCATGCCGTGGATGTCTTCGGAGTCGAAGTCGAGCATGTCGGTTAAATCGTCGACAGTGGCTACGAAGTGGGTGGTGGGTGGGCTATGAATTTCTTCGTCGTCCGCATCCCAACCGTGTTGGCCGTAGTCCGGCCAGGGCTCTCCTGACAAAGAGAGAGACTTTAACGAATTCAGGATGTTGCCGAAAGGTGAGTGCTGAAAGACATCTGCGGCGGTGAACTCCATGACCGGAGCCCAATCGGGCTTAATCAGAAGAAGTGCGGGATTTACGGAGTCCGGATTGGAGGCCGGCACCTTGGAGTCACGGGCCTTGCGAGGGACTAGGCTGGTATCCGGCTCTATCGCCGTAGAGATTGCAGTTTCCAGGGCGGCGTCCAAATGTCCATCCCCGACTGGCGTAGTGGGCTCCGAGCTAATGGTCGGAGCGGACACCTGAGCGACGCTCTGGGCGTTATCCGATGACAGAGCTAAATCATGCCCATTGTGACAGTGCGGCGCGCCCGGTCGTGGCTCGAATCCGTCGAATATCAAGTCCCCGCGGATATCGGCCGTGTAGTTTAAGCTTCCAAACCTGACCTGATGGCCAGGGGCGTAGCTTTCGATCTGCTCCAGATGGCCGAACGAGTCAGCCCGCAGTGCGAAGCCGCCGAATACGAAGATCTGTCCGGGGAGAAAAGTCTCATCCCGGACCGCATCGCGATTTACGAGCGAAGAAGCCATCGGGCCTAAAGGCGACGACACGGAGGAACTCTCAATGAAAGCACCAATGTCGGTGTCCAAACCGGCGGATCTCGGGTAGGGGGTCCCAAACTGTGCGTCTAGGCGGATGGTAACAGGAGACAAGGGACACGATGTTTTTACCCAGGTTCGGGCCCTCTCGATGGAGGTAAAACCCTACTCCTGCTTGATTAATATTGATGATATGTGTAGTACAAGAGTAGATCTACCACGAGATCGGAGTGGCTAAACCCTAGAATCTAGCCTATGGTATGATTGTTGTTCCGCCGACGGACTAAAACTCTCCGGTTTATATAGACACCGGAGAGGGATAGGGTTACACAGAGTCGGTTACAATGGGAGGAGATCTTCATATCGTATCGCCAAGCTTGCCTTCCATGCCAAGGAAAGTCCCATCCGGACACGGGACGGAGTCTTCAATCTTGTATCTTCATAGTCTGGGAGTCCGGCCAAAGGTCTTAGTCCGGCCATCCGGACACCCCCTAATCTAGGACTCCCTCAGCCGTCCTCCTTCTTCAACCTCTGTTCTTGCTCCTGTCTCCCGTGGGTGGCAGTGCTGTCGCGCATCCGAACCAGTCAAGTTTCCAACTCCTCTCCATCTGCGGTTCCACTGCCGCGTCTTCCCCATCTGCGGGTAGTTCCAGTTTGGGGCCTCTCCGTTGTCCATCGGCCTTGGTGTGCTCGGCACGGTGTGGTCAACATGGTAAACAAATGAGAGTAATCGGAAGCCTCACACCCCAGCCGAACCAGTGAACCCTCGTACTCCTCTCCACGTGGACATCCACTGCCGCGTCTTCCCCGGCTCTGTGTTGTCCCCTTCCTAGGCCTCACTGTCGTCCACCGCCTTGGTGCTCTCGGTGTGGCGTGGTCAATGTGGTCAACGAACGACTTCCATCGGAAGAGTACTGTACATGGAGAGGCTGACAGCTGGGTCCACGGCCGCAGCAAGGAAGTGCCTCCTTATTATGCGGAAAATAATGATTCCTCCACCTGACAGCACGGACCCACTAGATGGACAACCGTATTTCATGAAAAAAACGTTCCCCCTTGACTACTGGGACCCACCAGCTACATCTTCGCACGCAAGGAAGTGCGTCCGGGCAAAAAAAAACAATTCGCCCCCCTGACTGCTGGGACCCACCAGCTACATCTTCGCACGCAAGGAAGTGCCTGACAGTCGGGACCCACCTCGTCGAAGCGTACGTAGCATTGTCATTCTGGTCGCGAACATGTACATACATACTGGTCGATGTGGAGGCGTGCACATGTCGTAGTAGAGGTGCGCACATAGCATGTACACGTACGTATAGCGGCTAGGGTGCAAGAAAGTAAATACGACCACGTACGTACATACGGGCGGGGTTTCGAACGCCTACTCACGCATACGTACGACCATGGTTCATGTACATGGCTGGGTCGGAACGGAGAAACTGCGTCGTCGTCGTGTTCATGGGGAAGTAACGGAATGCGTTGTGTTCATCGAGAGGCAACGGAACGAGTGGGAGCGAATCGGCTTGGACGAAACAGCCGATGGAAATGAGGCCTGGCGTACCACAAAATAGAGGAAACATCCTTCTGTTCGACCGGCCACATTCGAAGCGGGATCCTATTCATCGGGAGGGGTCTAGCATACTGCAAAACGGAGGAAATGGACTTGTGTTGGACCTCCTATGGTCGAAACGGGGTCCTGTTGATCAGGAGGGGTGTGGCATACCACAAAACGGAGGAAACGGACTTGTGTTGGAGCGCTACAGTCGAAACAGGGGTCCTGTTCATCGGGAGGGGTGTGGCATACCGCAAAACGGGACTCCACGGGATACTGTTCATCTCCACCATCGACCTCCTCCAGCCTCCATGGGCTACTATTCATCCACCGTTGACCTCCTCCAGCCTCCACCTGCGACTGTTCATCCACGGGATCCTGTTCATCCAGCCTCCACCGCGTGCTACTCCACCAGCTACTATTCAACCAGCCCTCTCCATGGGCTCCTGTTCAACCACCCGTCCATGGGCTACTGTTCATCCAACCCTCCACCATCTACTATTCATCTAGCCCTCCACGGGGTCGTCCTGTTCATCCAGCCCTCCACGGGGTCCTGTTCATCCAGCCCCAACCGGCTCGATCGATCAGGGTCCTCTTCACCCAGAGGCAACACCACGGGGTCCTGTTCATCGACCCCCACCAGGAGCTGTTCATCCAACCCCCCTCCCCCCACAACGCTCACTGTTCATCCAGAGGCAACATCGATCGGCTTCAGTTAGCAGCAGTAGCGAAGGAATCACTCGATCAGGTTCAGTTAATAGCCATCGATCGATCGCTCGGGTTTAGTAACACATAGCCTGCAGTGCAATCGCTCGGGTTCAGTAGGCGAACGCCTCGCTCGGGTTCAGTTAGAGCCCAACGCCTCGCACCCACGCGCGTGCGTGTACGAGAGAAACACACAAACCTCCACGCATCACTCGGCCCCGACCACCGACCATAACCAGGAACACCCCGATATTTTCCTCGTCCTCGCTTCTACCACAGTTTTTTCCGTCATGGATGGCCCAAAGAATGTCATGCAGCTGCGTCTCCGGCCCACCCAGGACAAAAAGCCCATTTTCTAGCATGATTTTTTGTCATAGAAGTAGGAGCCCACTGAGGGAGTCCTAGATTAAGGGGTCCTCGGACAGCCGGACTATATACATTGGCCGGACTGTTGGTCTATGAAGATACAAGATATAAGACTTCGCCCCATATCCGGGTGGGACTCTCCTTTGCGTGGAACCGACTCTGTGTAACCCTTCGTATGTGTAGATTCCCTTCTCTGTAACTGACTCTGTGTAACCCTAGCCCCCTCCGGTGTCTATATAAACCAGAGGGTTTAGTCCGTAGGACAACAACAATCATAATCATAGGCTAGCTTCTAGGGTTAGCCTCTATGATCTCGTGGTAGATCAAGTCTTGTAATACGCATATCATCAAGATCAATCAAGCAGGAAGTAGGGTATTTGTCGGTGTCAAAACTGGCGGATCTCGGGTAGGGGGTCCCGATCTGTGCGTCTTAGGCTGATGGTAATAGGAAGCAAGGGACACAATGTTTACCCAGGTTCGGGCCCTCTCGATGGAGGTAAAACCCTACTTCCTGCTTGATTAATATTGAAGATATGAGTAGTACAAGAGTAGATCTACCACGAGATCGTAGAGGCTAAACCCTAAGAGCTAGCCTATGATGGTATGATTGTAATTGTGATCGGCCTTCTAAGGACCATCCTCTTCGGTTTATATAGACACCAGAGAGGGCTAGGGTTTACATGGAGTCGGTTACAAGGAAGAAAACACAATATCCGGATCGCCAAGCTTGTCTTCCACGCAAAGGAGAGTCCCATCTGGACACGGGCCGAAGTCTTGAGTCTTGTATCTTCAAGCTTCGATAGTACGGACGATGTATATAGTCCGGCAGTCCAGATACCCCCTAATCCAGGACTCCCTCAGTAGCCCCTGAACCAGGATTCAATGGCGATGAGTCCGGCGCACAGTCTTGTCTTCGCCATTGCAAGGCGGGTTCCTTCTCCAAATACTCCAAGGTTATCGTCGAACACGTAGACCATGTCCATATCTGCAAAATGATCTTCACACTCCATTGTAGGGAACATTGAATGAATTCGTTCTGCTGACAATCTTCGTATGTCGCGCTCTTGCATCATGGCCTGATCCAACACGAACCGGCGCTTCCTGCCCCACCACGACTCGTGTTGCGAGGCAGTTTTATTAGCACGTCCTGCCAAAGCAGAGATCGTGTTCCTCTTATTACGGGATCCTTCATCAATACGGGCGTGCGTGACCCCACGGCGACCGTTGGTTTGACTCTGCGTATTTTAGATAAGTCCCAAGCGGTCACGTTGAGGACTCTTGATATTCATCCTCTTTATAAAGGGGTCAAGGCCTACGCCTCTTTCCACCTCTCCTGCTCCTTTTCGCACCTCGAGCTCCAGCACTCAAAACCTAAGCTCCAACACCCCAGATCCTTCAGTATGTCCGGATCCGACGCAAAAGGCCGGTGGGGGCCTCCTCGATCCAAGAGGAGGATATCGCTAAGTTTAGGGAGGTCGGATACCTGGCCACCGATATTCAACACACGCTTCCTGCTCCAGGGCAGGTTATCCCCATGCCGGAGCCTAATGAGAGCTCGTGTTCGTTCCTCACTTCCTCCGAGGCCTAGGCCTCACCCTCGACCCCTTTGTGAGGGGGCTCATGTTCTACTATGGCTTGGATTTCCATGATCTGGCTCCAGACGCCGTCCTCCGTATCTCGTCGTTCATTATTGTGTGCGAGGCTTTTCTCCATGTTAACCCACACTTCGGCTTATGGCTCAAGACCTTCAATGTGAAGCCGAAGATGATCGAGGGGCGACATGTGGAGTGCGGAGCTGCCATAATAAGTAGGAACACCGACGCCCCATGGCCATAGGGTTCTTTCCCGGAAGTATCCGATGTATGGCAACGGAGGTGGTCTTATGTAACAGCTCCCAGGGGCACAAAGTGGGTAGCCGCCCCCGAGTTCCGCTTGGGCCCACCGTCACAGTTAGCGTCTTGGACCGATGTAGGACGGAATTATGGGCCTGCTGGCGATGCACCAGAACTGCAGAATCGCATTCGGGAGCTTATTGAGAGGGACATAAATCTTGTCAGCATAATGCAAGTGATGCTAATCCGACGGATATTGCTGTGCAAACACCGGCCTCTCCGGATGTGGGAATTTAATCCGGAGGGTCCATGGACTATTAAGCACTTCTTTGGCCTGAAGCTTGAAGGAATGTGTAAATTAATCTTCGGACCACAAGTAAAGTGTCCGGACACCACCAAAGATGCGGGCCTAAGCTGCAATCGCCTAGATGCCCAAGTAAGTAACCTTAAAGTCGGACACTTCATTTATATTTATCATAACTATTATTCTAAAAATCCCTCCATTGCAAGGAATGGCTCAACAAGGCGGAGAGAATCAGGTGTCCGGCGCCACTTCCTGAAGGCTCGCCTGGTCCAACCATTGCAAAGATGCTTGGCCGGGCGCTCAGCAAAATCCCCTCAGGGAAAGGTGAAGGAAAGGGCAGTGAAGCCGCACTACGCATCCAAACCGATGGAATCGCTACCTCTACTATGGAGGATAGCTGGGAAGGGGAGGCTAAAGCCTCCTCCCCACGCGGGAAGAAGAGGGCAGCCTCCGAAGACTTGGAGCCGGAGTCGCCCAAGCAAGGGAAGAAGGTATCACCAGGGGGCTCTGCCGCGACGGGCACCCTCGCCGCGCCGTGCCCCCCAACGAGCCAGCCCTCCACCGAGCCATAAGTTATTCATTAATTCGAAGGTATGGTGTTACTCCGAGATCCATAACTGGGACTTCGTCTTTTGTAGTCCGGCGAGCAGCTCTTCTCAATAGAGTTCGTCTTCGGGGGACCTTTGTCCGGAGATGATGGAGAGTGAGACTCCACCCACCTCTCCGCCTCATGAAGCGGGCGACACAGACGTGTCGTCACGGAGGAGTCCGGATCTACCGAAGCCGGAAGCGAACACGTCAATCACCCTGGGCCCGGAGCGTTTAGCTCCCACGGGGGGCGATGAGAAGGATCCGACACAGTTCGATGTCCGGCCGGACATACTGACGGGCCTCCTGGAGCGAGTCGCGCTCTCGGATGAGCACCGCTCTTTAATGAGCATGGTGCTCTCAAAGATTTCATCCGCTACCAGCGGTTTGAATGAGGCATTTACAAGCCTGCTCAGAGGCTTTGACATATGTAGTGAACAATGCACTATTTTATTTTTTTGGTTATGAAGCATGCGCTAGGTGTGCTCCCAATGGATAGTAGCCCCTGAGACTCTGGTTGCCCGCCATAGGCGGCAAACAAGGGATCATATAGTGATTGCTGCGCTGTATATGTGCGCAGGTATGCAAGGATCCGGCAGCCGACCAGTCTGTTGAAGTTGCCGAACTAAGAAGGCAGATCAGATCTATTGATGCCGATATCACGCTCGTGAACAAACGGCTGGAAGAATCCTAGGGTATATGCTCTTCTTCCAAAATTATATTGCCCTGTGTATGCATTGCAGATGGTGCTGCTGCCGTGGAGGCCCTAAGGGCCAAGCTTGCTCAAGCCAAGGAACAAGCTCGGGCTAGCAATGCGGCTGCCCTAAAGGCGGCCAAAGAGTTGAGAGCCGAATAGGCTGCTCATCGCTGAAGCAAGGAAAAGATAGCCGAAATGGCTGAAGAGTTGAAAAATGCCGCCGACCGATATGTGCTCCTAGAAAAGGAGAATATGGCTAGTTCGGCCGAGTTGGACAAGGCACTTAATGCCGCCAAGGAGATGCGGACTGAGATCCGGGGTATGCGGGAGGAGCTCCAATAGGTCAACAAAATTGTGGCTGGGGGCTCCTACCTACTGCGGACGAAGTTTTTGGATCTAAAGTATGATCCCCTAGCTGGGCATTGGAGTCCTGCAGACGCATATGCGGACTTACAAATAGTACAGCTGATGCTGCCAAGTTCTTCGAGGATCATGGTGATAAGGAAGTGGAAAAGCTTTTCTAGTCGCAATTCAATGCTCCCACTCGCCCGCTACCGTTGAATGAGAAGGTGGCTGTTGTGGCAGAGCTTCATAGGCTGTCTGGGCTTGAAATGCAGTCTGTAATAGACCATCTTTGGCCGAAGGGGCCCAAGCCGGACAGTTATTTTGGCTTAGTGCAATAATTCCTTGGGGCATTGACTCAGATCGACACCATGGGGAGGTCGGCTTGCATAGAAGGTGCGCGGATGGCTCTTGCCCGCGTAAAATCCTATTGGAAGGATATGGAGGCCACCATTATAGCGACCCAGGATCTGGCGGGAAGCCAATATCCAACCGAGCACTACTTGGCGCAGGTCTCAAAAGGTGCTCGCCTAATAGAGGCGCAGTGCTCGAAGAATATTTTGTTCGAGTGATAAGTCGAATCATGGTAAAAACAATGTTTATTTGGATTATGAGGCTATATTTATATTTTTTGCCTAAAAATATGATTGTGTCCCCTGTATGGCCATTCTTATATGTATAAGTAGTCCGAAAGATAGCAGTCGTTGGCTTCAGCCCCCACACATACAATGCGGGGGTGTTCGCTAAGAATATGCTTAATCACACTTGATCCAACGTCTTGGCCCATTAAGGAGGTGATCGCACGTCGAACAAGGCAACTGGACTATATAGCTGTAACACTTTCGCTTAGCCGTGGGAATATAATGGTGGGGCTACTATGTAGCCCCTGGTACCTTCGCATGCATCCGAACACGGGCGCGTGTGTACATGGCCGAAAAACAGGCCTTTGTTAACGCGGAGGAATCCTAGAGATTCCGGTGAGTCTTTGAGTGGTTGAACAGTCTCTCGCTGTATCATGATGGTCAGTTTTTGGCTTTCTCTACTGAGGCGCTCATCCGGAATAACCAGTGCACAATTGCAGTAGTTCTTCTTTGGCCTGCCTCATGACGCCGGGTGGGACTCTCCTTTGCGTGGAACCGACTCTGTGTAACCCTTCGTATGTGTAGATTCCCTTCTCTGTAACTGACTCTGTGTAACCCTAGCCCCCTCCGATGTCTATATAAACCAGAGGGTTTAGTCCGTAGGACAACAACAATCATAATCATAGGCTAGCTTCTAGGGTTAGCCTCTATGATCTCGTGGTAGATCAACTCTTGTAATACGCATATCATCAAGATCAATCAAGCAGGAAGTAGGGTATTTGTCGGTGTCAAAACCGGCGGATCTCGGGTAGGGGGTCCCGATCTGTGCGTCTTAGGCTGATGGTAACAAGAAGCAAGGGACACGATGTTTACCTAGGTTCGGGCCCTCTCGATGGAGGTAAAACCCTACTTCCTGCTTGACTAATATTGAAGATATGAGTAGTACAAGAGTAGATCTACCACGAGATCGTAGAGGCTAAACCCTAAGAGCTAGCCTATGATGGTATGATTGTAATTGTGATCGGCCTTCTAAGGACCATCCTCTCCGGTTTATATAGACACCGGAGAGGGCTAGGGTTTACATGGAGTTGGTTACAAGGAAGGAAAGACAATATCCGGATCGCCAAACTTGTCTTCCACGCAAAGGAGAGTCCCATCTGGACACGGGCCGAAGTCTTGAGTCTTGTATCTTCACGCTTCGATAGTCTGGACGATGTATATAGTCCGGCAGTCCGGATACCCCCTAATCTAGGTCTCCCTCAGTATTACCTCCATAGAGAGGGCCCGAACCTGGGTAAACATCGTGTCCCCCGCCTCCTGTTACCATTAGCCTTAAACACACAGTTTGGGACCCCCTACTCGAGATCCGCCGATTTTGACACCGACATTGGTGCTTTCATTGAGAGTTCTATTGTGTTGTCACTATAAGGCTTGATGGCTCCTTCAAACATATACAACAACATGGTCCAGGGCGAGATCTTTCTCCTCATATAGATCTTCAGATATGGCGGCTTCGCACTGCGGGCCAACTCGCTTGGCCATCTGGAGCAGATCGATAGCTACGGCCCCGGCCATCAGGTCAGGTTTGGAAGTTTGAACTTCACTGCCGACATCTGGGAGACTTGATCTTCGACGGATTTGAGCCCATGACAGATGCACCCAACAATCACGATGAACATGACTTAGATCTGCCAGCGGATGGTGCTCAGGAGACAACACCTGTAGCTGCCCTGGCCTTAGTTCAAGTGGAAATCATGCCATCCGAGGATGGGAGGATGGACCCCGCCACGGAAGCCACACACTCAACGACGCTAGAGCCGAACACGGATTCAACCTCCAACGAGGTCTGTGTCATCAGACCCTCGGACTTGTCTCCGTTCGTAGGTTCCAAACCGCGTGTTCCGCGCCCATCGAATCTGAATGAGCGCCGATCTTGGAGTTCAGCTCTGCAGACATCTTCCAACACTCGCCCTTGGGCGACGTGTTAAACTCATTTAAATCTCTCTCCTTGTCAGTAGATTCTTGGCCGAACTTTGTCCGGCTTGAGTGGGAAGCGAACGACGAGGAAATTAGTTACCCACCCACCACCCACTTAATAGCCACTGTCTACGACCTAACCGACTTGCTCAACTTCAACTCCGAAGACATCGACGGTATGGACAACGATGCCGGAGAGGAACAGGAACCACCGCCTACAGGGCGCTGGACAACCACCTCCTCATATGATATATACATGGTGGATACACCCAAAGAAGACAATGGCGATGATAAAAGGGATCCAGTTGAGGATAAACCTCCTGAGAAGCAGCGGAAGCATCAACGTCAACGGCGCCGCTCTAAACCATGCCATGGTAAAAACAGCGATACCGACACAAGAGAGAATAACACCCCGGATGATGCCAAAGACAATGAAGACCCTGCAGACCCAGCAATGGAGTAGGATGAGCAAGGAGATGGCGAACATAGTCCGGGGCCGCTGTCTGATCATAGTGATGCTGAAGACACCACTTATCAACCTATCTCCGAGGAGGAGAACAGTCTAGATGACGAGGCATTCATCATCCCTAAAAAATACTTGGAACAAGAGCACCTCCAAAAGAGACTTATTGCCAGCACGAGGAGCTTAAAGAAGCAGAAGCAACAGCTTAAAGCCGCACAGGATATGCTCAATGACAGATGGAACAAAGTGCTCGACACTGAGGAAAGATACGACGGCAATTGCCAAACAAAGAGCTATCCAAAATGTAAACTGCTGCCCGAATTCGACGATGAGGCTACCGCGCCCATACCACCGAAAAATAATACGGCTGACTAGCGAGACCGACCACCTCGTGACCGAGACAGAGCGGCTAAAAACGCCGCATACAAACCAGCACCCCCTCCCCATAAAAGAAGGGAGGTCACAACCAAGTACCAGAAACACGATCTATGTGAGCACCTAGACAAAAGAGTTGGCATAACCAGGTCCATCTACGGATCTAGGGACCATGTTCTTATACAGGATCATGACCACCAAACCGACTATACCGGTCGCCTACCAGTTCGGAATCAACACCGAACACTACAACCGTCGGATCCATGCCACGACACAGCCAAATACAGGGGCGCTGCGCACCCCCTGTGCTTCACCGATGAGGTGCTGGATCATCAATTTCCAGAGGGGTTTAAACCCGTAAACATCGAGGCATATAATGGAATGACAGACCCTACGGTCTGGATAGAGGACTTTATTCTTCACATCCACATGGCTCGTGGAGATGATCTCCACGCCATCAAATACCTGCCCCTGAAGTTGAAAGGACCAGCTCGGCACTAGCTGAAAAGCCTCCCTGAAAATTCCATTGGAAGCTGGGAGGAACTCGAGGACGCTTTCAGGGCTAATTTTCAAGGGACCTATGTCCGACCTCCGGATGCAGACGATCTAAGTCACATAACCCAACAACCCGGAGAGTAAGCCCGTAAGCTTTGGAACAGATTTCTCACCAAGAAGAACCAAATCGTCGACTATCCGGACGCCGAAGCCCTAGCAACTTTCAAACATAGTGTCCGGAACGAATGGCTTGCCAGACACCTCGGTCAGGAAAAGCCAAGGACAATGGCAGCCCTAACTACTCTCATGACCCGCTTTTGCGCAGGTGAGGACAGTTGGTTGGCCCGTAGCACCAGCGATCGAGGCACATACGAAATCAGGGATGGCAATGGAAAACCAGGACGCAATAAAAACAAACATCAAAACAATGAAGATAGACCAGACAATTCAGTGTTAAACACCGGATTCAGGGGTTCTAGACCCGGCCAATGGAAAAAGTCATTTAAAGGAAGCAGAGATGGTCCGTCCAGTCTATATAAAATTCTAGACAGGTCCTGTCAGATTCATGGCACCCCTGATAAACCAGCTAATCATACCAACAGAGAATGTTGGGTCTTCAAGCAGGCCAGCAAGCTCAACGCTGAACACAAAGGGAAGGGGACGCAAAGTGAAGACAAGGACAAATCTCACCAGCGAACACAGGGGGATAGAAAAAATTTCCACCGGAGGTCAAAACAGTGAACATGATTTATGTCACTCACATCCCAAAGAGGGAGCACAAACGCGCACTCCGAGACGTATATGCTGTAGAGCCCGTCGCCCCCAAATTCAACCCATGGTCGGCCTGCCCGATCACCTTCGATCGTAGGGATCATCCGACTAGTATCCGTCACGGGGGTTCGGCTGCCTTAGTGCTCGACCCAATAATTGACGGATACCACCTCACCCGAGTCCTCATGGATGGCGGCAGTAGTCTCAATCTGATATATTAGGACACTGTCCACAAGATGGGGATAGACCTGTCAAGAATCAACCAAAGTAGCACTACCTTTAAAAGAGTAATACCAGGCGTAGAGGCCCGCTGCACGGGCTCTCTAACGTTGGAGGTTGTATTCGGTTCTCCCGATAACTTTCGAAGCGAAGAACTAATCTTCGACATTGCTCCGTTTCGAAGCGGCTATCATGCACTACTTGGAAGAACGACCTTCGCCCGTTTCAATGCAATCCTGCATTACGCTTATCTCAAACTCAAGATGCCCGGTCCACATGGCGTTATCACGATCAACGGAAACACGAAGCGTTCTCTTCGTACAGAATAATACGTGGCGGCTCTAGCAGCCGAATCACGAAGTGACCTTTTTAAACCTGAGAAACCCATCGGTCTTCAAGACCGCAGACACAGATAAACGTGTTCGGCGCATACCTAGGTGTAGCAGCTCAGATAAACCTGAGCTTGATTAGCGGCTATGCCCCGATAAGAACAGCCCATAAGAAGATTGTACATGTCTCTCTGTATATATGAATATACACTCAAAATTCCCTGTGTAGCGCGGGGAGGCTGCCTGCATGTAAGAAGTCCATAGTTCGGCTCGACCCTATTCGGACTCAGGAAACTACATTTTCATGGTTCATTAAAACAAACCAACTTTACTAACGGTCACACCCGATTCTTTTACCTGGTTTTTTCTTTTACAGATGGCCACCATGCTATACCCTTCAAGTATACGGCACAACATAGATAAAGGCGCAGACGTGTAGCAGGGCCCCGTTTAAAGGTTTCTTTTTAGATTAAGACACTGTGTAAACCTTTTTTATTATCTCTCGTTGTTTTCATACCCTCCTGGCACTTAAAATGACCAAGAGGGATACCGGCGTTATTAGCGAGCTTATGATTCACCGTACTAAAATAGACATTACTAAAGCAGCAACCAGTGTGTTTTTAAGATATATGCTCTCACCACGGGCGCTCTTTCATCACGCCGGATTGTCGCACGTACCTTGAAATCCAGGTCTCATTACCGTGGGCTGTATTCAGCCCGATATATGTTGTAAAGTTCGAATACCTTTGGGAGTCTTCGGCGTCGCGAGTTTGGCCTTATAGGCATTAGCTTCGAATCATGTCTTTGGTCAATAGTTGGGTTTGCTCGGCTCCTGTGTTTTGCTACCTTACGTTCCGCTCTATCGGCTAAGGTGGCACAAGGAGAACTACTGCGATTGTGCCCTGGTTCATCTGGATGAGCACCTCAGTAGAGAAAGCCAAAAACTGACTGTCATGATAAAGCAAGAGCTGGTCAACCACTCGATGACTCAGAGGAATCTTCACAATTCCTCGCATTAACGAAGGACCGGTTTCCAGGTCACGTATGTAAATGCACCGTATTCGGATAAACACGGACATACCAGGGGCTATATAGTAGCCCCACCGTCAAACTCCTATGGCTAAGTGAAAGTGTTGAAGCTCTATAGTCCCATTGCCTCGTTCGCCGCACCACAACCTCCTCAACAGACCAAGATGTTGGGTCAAGTGTGATTACGTGTTTTTCCGAACACCCCGCGTTATACGCGAGGGGGCTGAAGCCGATGACTGCAAACTTTCAGGTTACATGCACATATACATAAAACGACCGCATAGGAGGCACTAAAATACTTTACGGGCAAAAGTATAAATATAGCCTTTATTATCATAAGCATTGTTTTTACAATCCGAACACATGTTATTCGAACATGCTATTTTTTGAGCCCTGAGCCTCTATTAAGCGGGCACCCTCTAAGACTTCGTCGAAATAGTGCTCTGTCAGGTCCAGGCCCCCGGGTGGACCCCTTATTGCAACATTGGTGGCCTCCATCCTCGCCAAGTACGTCTTAACACGGGCAAGGGCCTGATACATCTCCAACGTATCTATAATTTTTGATTGCTCCATGCCACTTTATCGACTATTTTGGACCATATTGAGCTTTATTTTCCACTTTTATATTATTTTTGGGACTAACCTATTAACCGGAGGCGCAGCCCAGAATTGCTGTTTTTTGCCTATTTTAGTGTTTCAAAGAAACAGAATATCAAACGGAGTCCAAACGGAATGAAACCTTCGGGAACGTGATTTTCTCACCGAACGTGATCCAGGAGACTTGGACCCTGCTCCAAGGAACAACCAAGGCGGTCACGAGGGTGGGGGGCGCGCCCTCCCCCTTTGGCGCGCCATCCTACCTCATGGGCCCCCTATTTCTCCACCGACGTACTCCTTCGTCCTATATATACCTACGTACCCCTGACAGATCAAAAGGGGAGCCAAAAACCTAATTCCACCGCCGCAACTTTCTGTATCCATGAGATCCCATCTTGGGGCCTGTTCTGAAGCTCCTCCGGAGGGGGCATCCACCATGGAGGGCTTCTACATCAACACCATAGCCTCTCCGATGAAGTGTGAGTAGTTTACTTCAGACCTACGGGTCCATAGCTAGTAGCTAGATGGCTTCTTCTCTCTTTTTGGATCTCAATACAATGTTCTCCCCCTCTCTCGTGGAGATCTATTCGATGTAATCTTATTTTTGTGGTGTGTTTGTTGAGACCGATGAATTGTGGGTTTATGATCCAACTTATCTATGAATAATATTTGAATCTTCTCTGAATTCTTTTATGTATGATTGAGTTATCTTTGCAAGTCTCTTCGAATTATCCGTTTGATTTGGCCAACTAGATTGGTAGTTCTTGCAATGGGAGAAGTGCGTAGCTTTGGGTTCAATCTTGCGGTGTCCTTTCCCAGTGACAGAAGGGGCTGCAAGGCACGTATTGTATTGTTGCCATCGAGGATAACAAGATGGGGTTTTTATCGTATTGCATGAAGTTATCCCTCTACATCATGTCATCTTGCTTAAGGCGTTACTCTGTTTTTAACTTAATACTCTAGATGCATGCTCGATAGCGGTCGATGAGTGGAGTAATAGTAGTAGATGCAGAATCGTTTCAATCTACTTGTCTCAGACATGATCCCTATATACATGATCATACCTAGATAAACTCATAACTATGCTCAATTCTGTCAATTGCTCAACAGTAATTTCTTCACCCACCGTAGAATATCTATGCTCTTGAGAGAAGCCACTAGTGAAACCTATGGCCCCCGGGTCTATTCTCATCATATCAATCTCCATTACTTTATTACTTGCTTTGTTTTTACTTTGCCTTTTTCTTTTCACTTTGCATCTCTATATCAAAAATACCAAAAATATTATTTATCATCTCTATCAGATCTCACCCTCGTAAGTGACCGTGAAGGGATTGACAACCCCTAATCGCGTTGGTGGCGAGTAGCTATCGTTTTGTGTAGGTACGAGGGACTTGTGCGTGATCTCCTACTGGATTGATACCTTGGTTCTCAAAAACTGAGGGAAATACTTACGCTACTTTACTGCATCATCCTCTCCTCTTCGGGGAAATCCAACGCAGTGCTCAAGAGGTAGCAGGAAGAATTTCTGGCGCCGTTGCCGGGGAGTTTGCACAAAAGTCAACCATACCAAGTACCCATCACAATCCCTATCTGTCGCATTACATTATTTGCCTCTCGTTTTCCTCTCCCCCACTTCACCCTTGCCGTTTTATTCGCCCTCTCTTTCCCAATCTCCTCCTCTGCCTTTTTCCGTTGCCCTGCTGTTTGCTTGTGTGTTGGATTAATTGTTGCCATGGCGCAAGATAATACCAAATTGTGTGACTTCTTGAATACGAATAATAATGATTTCCTTAGTACTCCGATTTCTCCTCTTAATAATGATGAGTCTTGTGAAATCAATACCGCTTTGCTGAATCTTGTTATGAAAGATCAATTCGCCGGCCTTCCTAGTGAAGATGCCGCTACTCATCTAAACAATTTTGTTAATTTGTGATATGCAATAGAAGAGATACGGATACTAATATTGTCAAATTGAAGTTATTTCCGTTTTCGCTTAGAGATTGTGTTAAAGTTTGGTTTTCGTCTTTGCCTAAAAATAGTTTTGATTCTTGGAACAAGTACAAAGATGCTTTTATCTCTAAGTATTTTCCTCCCGCTAAGATCATCACTCTTAGGAACGATATTATGAATTTTAAACAACTTGATCATGAGCATGTTGCCCAATCTAGGGAAATAATGAAATTGATGCTTCGCAATTGCCCTACTCATGGTTTGAATTTATGGATGATCATACAAATTTTTTATGCCGGATTGAATTTTGCTTCTAGAAATCTTTTAGATTCGGCCACGGGAGGCATGTTTATGGAAATTACGTTAGGAGATGCTACAAAATTGCTTGATAATATTATGGCTAATTATTCTCAATGGCACACCGAAAGATCTTCTAGTAAAAAAGTGCATGCTATAGACGAAATCAATGCTTTGAGTGAAAAGATGGATGAACTTATGAAGATGTTTGCTACTAAAAATACTTCTCTTGATCCTAACGATATGCCTTTGTCTACTTTGATTGAGAATAATAATGAATCTATGGATGTGAATTTTGTTGGTAGGAATAGTTTTGGAAATAACGCGTATAGAGGGAATTTTAATCCTAGGCCTTATCCTAGTAATCCTTCTAATAATTATGGAAATTTCTACAACAACTCTTATGGAAATTTTAATAAGATGCCCTCTAAATTTGAGAGTAGTGTTAAAGAGTTTATGAATTCACAAAAGAATTTTAATGTTTTGCTTGAAGAGAAATTGCTTAAAGTTGATGATTTGGCTAGGAATGTTGATAGAATTTCTCTTGAAATTGATTCTTTAAAGCTTAGATCTATTCCTCATAAGTATGATATCAATGAGTCCCTCAAAGCCATGAGAATTTCCATTGATGAGTGCAAAGAGAGAACCGCTAGGATGCATGCTTCCAAAGATGCCTTTATTAAAGCATGTTCTTACAATTCCTATGAAAATCAAGACGAAGATCTAAAAGTTATTGATGTGTCCCCCATTAAATCTTTGTTTTGCAATATGAATCTTGATGAAACTGAATATGATCTTCCTTTACCTAGAAGGCGTTCTAAGAATTCAGAGTTTCTAGATCTTGATGATGAAATTGATGAAAGTGGGATTGAAAGAAATAAAAACATAGATGTTGCTAAACCCACTATTTTGGATCTCGAGGAATTTAATTATGAAAATTGCTCTTTGATTGGTTGTATTTCCTTGTTGCAATCCGTGCTAGATTCTCCTGATGCTTATAGTCAAAATAAGGCCTTTACCGAACACATTCTTGATGCCTTGATGCAATCTTATGAAGAAAAACTTGAGTTGAAAGTTTCTATCCCTAGAAAACTCTATGATGAGTGGGAACCTACTACTAAAATAAAAATTAAAAACTATGAGTTTAATGCCTTGTGTGATTTGGGTGCTAGTGTCTCCACTATTCCCAAAACTTTGTGTGATTTGCTAGATTTCCGTGACTTTGAAGATTGCTCTCTTAAACTTGCATCTTGTGGATTCCACTATTAAAAAGCCTATGGGAAGAATTAATGATGTTCCTATTGTTGCAAATAGGAATTATGTGCCCGTAGATTTTATCATTCTTGATATAGATTGCAATCCTTCATGTCCTATTATTCTTGGTAGACCTTTCCTTAGAACGATTGGTGTGATTATTGATATGAAGGAAGGGAATATTAGATTCCAATTTCCCTTAAAAAAGGGCATGGAACACTTCCCTAGAAATAAAATAAAATTACCTTATGAATCTATCATGAGAGCCATTTATGGATTGCCTACCAAAGATGGCAAAACCTAGATCTATCCTTGCTTTTATGCCTAGCTAGGGGCGTTAAACCATACCGCTTGTTGGGAGGCAACCCAATTTTATTTTTGTTTTTTGTTTTTGCTTATGTTTAGGAATAAATAATCCATATAGCCTCTGTTTGGATGTGGTTTTATGTTTTAATTAGTGTTTGTACCAAGTAGAACCTATAGGATAAGCTACGATGATAGTTGATTTGATTCTGCTGAAAAACAGAAATTTTGCGCTCAAGAAAAAAAATTCAATAAATCACAGAAACGTGATTTTGCATTGATTCTTTTTTCTGATGATCAATAGACAAATTTTACTGTACTTCCTATTTTGGTAGAAGTTTTAGAGTTCCAGAAGTTTGCGTTAGTTACAGATTGCTACAGACTGTTCTATTTTTTGACAGACTCTGTTTTGCGTGTGTTGTTTGCTTATTTTGATGAATCTATGGCTAGTAAAATAGTTTATAATCCATAGAGAAGTTAGAATACAGTAGGTTTAACACCAATATAAATAAAGAATGAGTTCATTACAGTACCTTGAAGTAGTCTTTTGTTTTCTTTCTCTAACGGAGCTCACGAGATTTCTATTGAGTTTTGTGTTGTGAAGTTTTCAAGTTTTGGGTGAATTCTTTTGATGGATTATGGAAAAAGGAGTGGCAAGAGCCTAAGCTGGGGGATGCCCATGGCACCCCCAATATAATCCAAGGACACCAAAAAGTCAAAGCTTGGGGATTCCCCGGAAGGCATCCCCTCTTTCGTCTACTTCCATCGGTAATTTACTTGGAGCTATATTTTTATTCACCACATGTTATGTGTTTTGGTTGGAGCGTCTTGTATTATTTGCGTCTTTGCTTGTTAGTTTACCACAATCATCCTTGCTGTACACACCTTTTTAGAGAGCCATACACAAATTGGAATTTGCTAGAATACTCTATATGCTTCGCTTATATCTTTTGAGTTTGATAGTTTTGCTCATAGTGCTTCACTTATATCTTTTGAGCATGATAATTCTTGCTCTAGTACTTCACTTAGATCTTTTAGGGCACGGTAGTGGATTTGTTTTAAAGAAACTATTGATCTATCATGCTTCACTTAGATTATTTTGAGAGTCGTTAATAGCATGGTAATTTGCTTAATATTAATATACTTGGTATTCAGGATATGTGAAACTTTCTTTTGAGTACGTTGAATACTAAGATAAGTTTGATGCTTGATAATTGTTTTGAGATATGGAGGTGATAATATCAAAGTAATGCTAGTTGGGGTGATTATGAATTTAAAGAATGCTTGTGTTGAAGTTTGTGATTCCCGTAGCATGCACGTATGGTGAACCGCTTTGTGATGAAGTTGGAGCACAATTTTATTTATTGATTGTCTTCCTTATGTGTGGCGGTCGGGGACAAGCGATGGTCTTTTCCTACCAATCTATCCCCCTAGGAGCATGCGCATAGTGCTTTGGTTTTTTATGACTTCGAAATTTTTGCAACAAGTGCATGAGTTCTTTTAATTAATGTTGAGTCCATGGATTATACGCACCCGTTCACCCTTCCACCATTGCTAGCCTCTCTAATACCGCACATTTTTCAACGTACCTATCATACACCCACCATATACCTTCCTCAAAACAGCCACCATACCTACCTATTATGGCATTTCCATAGCCATTCCGAGATATATTGCCATGCAACTTTCCACCGTTCCGTTCATATGACACACATTACTTTTGTCATATTGCTTTTTGCATGAACATGTAGTTGACATTGTATTTGTGGCAAGGCCACCTTCATAATTTTCATACATGTCGCTCTTGATTCATTGCATATCCCGGTACGCCGCCGGAGGCATTCATATAGAGTCATATTTCGTTCTAAGTATCGAGTTGTAATTGTTGAGTTGTAAGCAAAATAAAATTGTGATGATCATTATTATTAGAGCATTGTCCCAGTGAGGAAAGGATGATAGAGACTATGATTCCCCCATAAGTCGGTATGAGACTCCGGACGAAATATAAATAAAAAACGAAAATAAAAAAGAGGCCATAAATAAAAGAGAAAAGGCCAAAATAAAAAAGTGATAGAAAAAGAGAGAAGGGACAATGCTACTATCCTTTTACCACACTTGTGCTTCAAAGTAGCACCGTGATCTTTCATATACTAGTGGGAATTTTTCATTATAGAACTTGGCTTGTATATTCCAATGATGGGCTTCCTCAAGAGTGCCCTAGGTCTTCGTGAGCAAGCAAGTTCGATGCACACCCACTTAGTTTCTTTTGTTGAGCTTTGATATATTCATAGCTCTAGTGCATCCGTTGCATGGCAATCCCTACTCACTCACATTAATATCTATTAATGGGCATCTCCATAGCCCGTTGATACGCCTAGTTGATGTGAGACTATCTTCTCCTTTTTGTCTTCTCCACAATCACCATTCTGTTCCACGTATAGTGTTATGTCCATGGCTCACGCTCATGTATTGCATGAAAGTTGAAAGAGTTTTGAGATTACTAAAGTACGAAAAAATTGCTTGGCTTATCATTGGGGTTGTGCATGATTAAATACTTTGTGTGATGAAGATAGAGCAACAGCCAGACTATATGATTTTGTAGGGATAACTTTCTTTAGCCATGCTATTTTCAGAAGACATGACTACTTTGATTAGTATGCTTGAATTATTATTACTTTTATGTCAATATGAACTTTTGTATTGAATCTTTCGGATAAGAATATTCATACTACAATTAAGAAGATTTACGTTGAAATTATGCCAAAGTATCACTCCGCATCAAAAATTCTTTTTTATCATTTACCTACTCAAGGACGAGCAGGAATTAAGCTTGGGGATGCCTGATACGTCTCCAACGTATCTATAATTTTTGATTGCTCGATGCTACTTTATCTACTGTTTTGGAATATATTGGGCTTTATTTTCCACTTTTATATTATTTTTGGGACTAACCTATTAACCGGAGGCCCAGCCCAGAATTGCTGTTTTTTGCCTATTTCAGTGTTTCGGAGAAACAGAATATCAAACGGAGTCCAAACGGAATGAAACCTTCGGGAACGTGATTTTCTCCCCGAACATGATCCAGGAGACTTGGACCCTACTCCAAGGAACAATCGAGGCGGTCACGAGGGTGGGGGGCGCGCCCCCTACCTCGTGGGCCCCCTGTTGCTCCACCGACGTACTCCTTCCTCCCATATATACCTACGTACCCTTGACAGATCAAAAGGGGAGCCAAAAACCTAATTCCACTGCCGCAACTTTCTGTATCCACGAGATCCCATCTTGGGGCCTATTCCGGAGCTCCGCCGGAGGGGGCATCCACCACGGAGGGCTTCTACATCAACACCATAGCCTCTCCAATGAAGTGTGAGTAGTTTACTTCAGACCTATGGGTCCATAGCTAGTAGCTAGATGGCTTCTTCTCTCTTTTTGGATCTCAATACAATGTTCTCCCCCTCTCTCGTGGAGATCTATTTGATGTAATCTTCTTTTTGCGGTGTGTTTGTTGAGACTGATGAATTGTGGGTTTATGATCCAGCTTATCCATGAATAATATTTGAATCTTCTCTGAATTCTTTTATGTATGATTGAGTTATCTTTGCAAGTCTCTTCGAATTATCCGTTTGGTTTGGCCAACTAGATTGGTAGTTCTTGCAATGGGAGAAGTGCTTAGCTTTGGGTTCAATCTTGCGGTGTCCTTTCCCAGTGACAGAAGGGGCAGCAAGGCACGTATTGTATTGTTGCCATCGAGGATAACAAGATGGGTTTTTTCATCATATTGCATGAAGTTATCCCTCTGCATCATGTCATCTTGCTTAAGGCATTACTCTATTTTTAACTTAATACTCTAGATGCATGCTGGATAGCGGTCGATGAGTGGAGTAATAGTAGTAGATGCAGAATCGTTTCGATCTACTTGTCTCGGACATGATGCCTATATACATGATCATACCTAGATAAACTCATAACTATGCTCAATTCTGTCAATTGCTCAACAGTAATTTGTTCACCCATCATAGAATATCTATGCTCTTGAGAGAAGCCACTAGTGAAACCTATGGCCCCCGGGTCTATTCTCATCATATCAATCTCCATTACTTTATTACTTGCTTTGTTTTTACTTTGCCTTTTTCTTTTCACTTTGCATCTCTATATCAAAAATACCAAAAATATTATTTATCATCTCTATCAGATCTCACCCTCGTAAGTGACCGTGAAGGGATTGACAACCCCTAATCGCGTTGATTGCGAGTAGCTATTGTTTTGTGCAGGTACAAGGGACTTGTGCGTGATCTCCTAATGGATTGATACCTTGTTTCTCAAAAACTGAGGGAAATACTTACGCTACTTTACTGCATCATCCTCTCCTCTTCGGGGAAATCCAACGCAGTGCTCAAGAGGTAGCAGGGCCATCCGCGCACCCTCTATGCACGTAGACCGCTTGACAGCGTCGATATACGGCACCACATGAATAAATCGTTGCACCAAACCAAAATAACTATCCGGACTTGGTTCCTCAGGCCACAGGCGGTCAACGACAGCCTTCATCGCAAGTCCAGATAGCTTGTAGAGCTCTGCCCATTCGGCCATCTTCTCGTACAACAGCAGCGGACGCCTTGGCATGCTGAATTGCGACCAGAACAGTCTTTCTGATTCATGGTCTTCTTGGCCTTGGAGAAACTGCGTCGCATCGGCAGCACTCTTTGACAAGTCCAAGTATGCGTCTGGAGAACTCCACATTTGATCAACAGGGGCATACTTTGGATTGCCGAATTTAGTTCGCAATAAAAAGGGCTTCCCAGTCGCGATCTCGCCGGCTTGCCGGAGCTCCTCCCGAGTCGCTCTGATCTCAGATCGAGTTTCCTTTGCCGCTTGTAAGGCCTTCTCTAGGTCAGCCGTTTTCGCTTGGTTTTCCCTTTCGAGAAGCTCATATCAGCCAAAGACATCCTTTAGCTCAAGAGCAATATTGGCTATTTTATCCTCACTCTGGCGATGAGCAGCCTGTTTGGCTTTCAATTCATCAGCTGCCTTCTCGGCAGCCCCGTTTCTTATCCTAGCTTGCTCCTTGGCCTGGGCAAGCTCAGCCCAAAGAGTCTCCATGGCGGCAGCACCATCTGCAGTCAATACATACCATAAATCCCAGCATCATGCTCTTATTCATACTCACTGACCACCCAAAAATACATACCTTGTGCCTTGTCAAGCCGCTTGTTCACGAGCTGTCACATCCCTAGCTTCTAGTGCTGCCTAGTGTTTGCATCTTGTTGCATCATGTTTAAATTTTATTTAAGTTGAATTGGGGATGACAGAACCCCTAGCACCCCCCTTAAACCAACTAGGGTTTACTAAAATCATTTTCAATGAACCCAAAATGCCCTACTAAAATGTTCATCATCTTTGCCTTGGTCTAGAACCTCTGACAAAAATGGTGCACACTTTTCTAGGACAACAGAGGGTCACTGGATTAAATCATTAGTTAATTGCATTTGGGCATTTAAATGCTAGTAAATATTTTGAATGTCCAAATAATCCCAAACCAAAATGTTCCATGTTGGATATATTCTAAACATTGGGGATGCACAGTTTGGTGATTTTTGAAAGTGCGTAGATATTTTTAGTAGTGCCACAAACTTAGAGAACAAAAGAAAATTAGAAAAAAAAGAAAGAGAGAGAGAGAGAGAAGGACCTACCTGGGCCACTTACCTGGCCAGCCCAGCCCACTGGCCCGGTGCCAGTCATCGCCTACCTCTGCCAGTAGGCAGAGGAGGGATACCACGATGCCGCCGAGCTCGCCACGCCACCTCCCTGCCTGCCTGGCTCCTCCCCGGTGCTCCTAGACGATGCCACGGAGACGCCACACACCCCCCGGGCCCTCTCACTCTCTCCCGAATGCTC
The DNA here is from genome assembly GCF_018294505.1 of Triticum aestivum. Lineage (NCBI taxonomy): Eukaryota > Viridiplantae > Streptophyta > Magnoliopsida > Poales > Poaceae > Triticum > Triticum aestivum. The sequence continues at coordinate 578,334,547 of NC_057813.1, read as the reverse complement.
TCCCCTCCTCTGCTCTCTCTCCCTCTCGCAACCGAGCGCTGCCGTCGACGCCGTTCACCACCACCGCGCCCACCGCCGTCGCATATCTCCCCTGAGCTGTCCAGAAGAACCGCCTCGGTCCCCTCGTCCTCTCCACCGAGCTGTACGACGCCGGAGGCCCTAGAACGCCGCCATCGCCGTCGTCTTCACCTCCGGCCACCCGAGATCGTCGCCGCTGTTCTGCCCGCGCTAGACCTTCCCCGAGCTCGCCGTCTGCACCATTGCAACCGCCGTAAGCCTCTCCCTCGAACCCCCCTCTCCGTTGTTCCGTTTTCATGCCGTAGCTCCTACTTCACTGACGACCGAAGCCGCCGTCCGCCATGGCCGGTGAGGTCCTCGCTCCTGAGCACCTCCGCCGGGTCCAGTGGCACCAGCGTGCTCCTGGAGCTCCCAGCAATCCGCCCCGCCGCTTAGCTCGCCCGTTAGCCAAGCGCAGCGCCTCGCCCGTGCTAAGCCGAACTCCGGCCGCCGCCGCGAGCTCCGTTCCGGCTATCTCCGGCCACCCTAGCTCCATTCGTCGCCACCTCTGGATGCGCGACACCTTCAGCTCCCCGTAGACGCAAACCACACGCAAAACCGAGCCCCATAGCAGTTTTCCGGCGAGTTTCCGCTGCGGTTTGAGGTCGCCGCCGGCAAGGCGCCGGCGACTGCCGACATGGCCGTGATTAGGGCCTAATCACACCGCTAACCAACCCCCTGGACCACTGACGCATGGGCCCCACTCCCTAATTAATCCTAGTTTTGTTTCTGTTTAGGTTAGTTTAAAAACCCAGCGGGACCCACATGCCTGAGTTGACCGCGCTGACGTGGCCGTTGACTGGGCCCACAGGTCAGCGACCCTAACGAGCACCGTGACATTGACCAGTGGGACCCCCTGGTCAGGTTTGACCAGGGGCAGCCCTGTTGACTCTGTTGACGTCACCTTGACGCAATGCTGACGCAATTAACAATTTTCTGGATTTAAGATAAATCCAGGAAATTTCAGAAATAGTCAAAACTTCTAAAATTCATATAAAATCAACCGTAACTCCAAATGAAATAATTTATATATGAAAAATGATCAGAAAAATCCAATCTATCCATCTGTACCATTTTCATGCATGTTAGAACAACTTATAGATGCTGTTTAGCACAAGTCATATAATGGCATTTAAATATCCACATATGGAGTTTGAATTTGAATCTTGGATTCAAACCAACTTCATTTAATCTGGTTGCTAGTTGCATTAGCTCAAACCACATCATATTGCCATGTCATCATCATGCATCATATTGTGCATTGCATTGATTGTGTTCTTCCTTGTTTGCCGGTGTTTGTCCCCTCTCGATAGACGTGGTTTCAACGATGAGTTCGATGACACCGATGAAGAAACTATATTATCTTCAGAAGTGCCAGGCAAGCAAAACCCCATTGTTCATTCCGATACAATCCCACTCTCTCGCTCCTGCTCTCTTTTATTGCATTAGGACAACAACAATACATCTGCTACTTGCTGCGGTAGTTGAACCCCCTTTATCCTTTGCATGACCTGTCATTGCCATAGTAAATAGATGAAACCCACTAGCCTGAGTAGGAGTTGTTTGAGCCCTGATGTGCCTACTCATTCATGCTTGTTTGCCATGCCTGCTACTGCTTAGAGTTGAGTCAGGTCTGATTCATCGGGGATGAATTGGAATGTGGTGAACATGTCCTACTGTTGAGAGCTAAGTGTGTGAACGCGATTTGGTAAAGGTAGCGGTGAGAGGCCATGTAGGAGTACATGGTGGGTTGTCTCATTGCAGCCATCCTCAGGAACTGAGTTCTGTGTTTGTGATCCATGAACAGCTACTACCACACATTGGGATCCTTAATTGACTCTCTCGACTTATTAATCAACTCGATCTCTGTCCAGGAGTTGCAACTAGTTTCTGGTGTTTGTAGGTAGTGTTAGTAGTCTACCAAGTGGCACCCGGTACAGGTGGGCTTGGGACAGACTAGGCACCGTGGCACGGTGTACCAAGCGTAGATCCACCCGTCGAGGTGGGCTTGGGAACCCTGCTCACATCGTTTGGGGCCGTGAGCGACACCCTGGCCGGATCTCCTTGTGGATGGAACCCGAATAGGTGATAAACCTGGACGAGAGACTTGTGTGGTTAGTCAGGTCGTGGCCGACTCCCTCGCCAGGCATCCGCTTGAAGGTTGCCGAGATACACGAGGTGTACATGGCGGTAAGTGGCGAGAGTGTGTGTGAAGAAGTACACACCTATAGGGTTAATATGATCTATTCGAATAGCCGTGTCCGCGGAAAAGGACTTCTGGGTTGCCTGTACAGTTCATAGACAAGTGAAAGTGGATACTCTAAATTACGCAAGATAAGCGTGAGTGCTATGGATGGCGTTCTCGTAGGGAGACGGGAGCGAATCCATAGTGGTGTATTGATATGGTGAATATGTGGACTCGTGTGCGCCACCTCAAAAGAGTTACTTGCAGTCGTAGTTCAGGATAGCCACGGAGTCAAAGCTGGCTTGCTGCAGTTAAACCCCACCATCCCCTTGTTGATAATGATGCATATGTAGTTAGATGTGATGTAAGTCTTGCTGGGTACATTTGTACTCACGTTGCTTAATTTATGTTTTTGCAGAGAGACTTCAGTCTCGCTAGTACTACCGTGTGGACTTCGACCTTTAGCTTGTTACCTCAGCTACGATCTTGTGCCCTCAGCAGGATCTGATAGACAGTCAGGCTTCTCAGCCTTTTTCATTTGTAGAAGTCTGTACTCAGACATGTTAAGCTTCCGCTTGTGCTTGACTTGTTTGCTCTGAATGTTGGGTCATGAGACCCATGATTGTAATATCTCGCTCCTCGGAGCCTATTGAATAAAATACTTGAGTCGTAGAGTCATGTTGTGATGCCATGTTGTATTTGCACATATCGAGCATATTGTGTGTATGTTATTGAAATGCTTGGTATGTGTGGGATCTGACTATCTAGTTGTTTATCCTTAGTAGCCTCTCTTACCGGGAAATGTCTCCTAGTGCTTCCACTGAGCCATGGTAGCTTGCTACTGCTTTGGAACACTTAGGCTAGCCGGCATGTGTCCTTCTTCGTTCTTGTGTCTGTCCCTTTGGGGAAATGTCACGCGATGAATACCGGAGTCCTGTTAGCCTGCTATAGCCCGGTTTACCGGAGTCCTGCTAGCCCAGTTGCTACAGCCCGGATTCACTCGCTGATGACCGACACGTTCGTTGTTGGGTCATGTATGCCTGTCCCTGTAAGTTAGTGCCACTTTGGGTTCACGACTAGCCATGTCAGCCCAGATTCTTTGTCATATGGATGCTAGCGGCACTATCATATACATGAGCCAAAAGGTGCAAACGGTCCCGGGCTAGGTAAGGTGGCACCCGTGGGAATACCGTGCGTGAGGCCGCAAAGTGATATGATGTGTTACATGCTAGATCGGTGTGACTCGGGATCGGGGTCCTTACACGACCGTGATGTCATCATCCACCACATCAAGTTGCCGCTTTAGTTCGGCAAATTTGGCAGCCCGGGCAGTTGCTAGGGCTGCAGCTGCCTGTGTACAAAATTGTCAAAATTATTACCTGAGATTGTTTCTATTTTGATCCTCTAGTCGCCCCGTTCGGATGGCAACCAGAGTCTCAGGGGCTACCATCTACACATAGTGCACCATGCATTTATGGTACAATTCAAAAAATGCCACATTACGTACCTCGAAGCATCTTAGCAGGCTCATAAAGGCTTCATCCAATCCGTTCTTTGCGGACGAAATTCTCTTAATCACCATACCCATTAAGGTACGATGCTCTTCTGAGACAGGCGCTTGCCGTAGAAGACCCATCAACATATCCGGCTGTATGTCGGATAGTCCGGGGATTTTGTTTTTGGTCTCTCTAGGAGACGAACACCCCGGACCTCGGGCGACCGAAGAGTCATCTTCTGGCATCGTTCTCCTTTTCGGATCGGGAGAGATCCTCCGGGACGACACCTTAGGCTCATCTTCCTTATGGGGCGGGGAAGTATGTGGAGGCATTTTGCTTTCTATCATCTCCAGAAGAAGATCCCCCAAGGATGAAGATTGTCGCAAAAGGCTATAGGCTGAACTACAAAACATACGTCTCAGACATTACTCTGAGGCAAAGAATGGGGTATGCTTACAAAGCACATTTGTTCACTTACGGCTCAATCAATGGCTGGCCCTCTTGTGGGCGTTGTGCAGCACTGTTGCCCTCCGGGGAAGGGCCCCCTGATAGGGGTTTCTTCCCTCGCTTAGAGACCTCTGCTTTCAAGTCTTTGGGGGTGGCCCTTTTCTTCCCGTGGGGGGAGGGGATACTAGATTCTCCTCCCCATTCATCCTCCGACGCGGGAGTTCCAATTTCCCCGGATACGGTGCGCAATGTACCTCTGGTGTGAAGGCCGCTTTTGGCCTCCCCACTCCTCTCCTTGTCTTACCCCGATGGCACTTGATAAGGTGCACGAACCAGCATCCTGGTTAATACCGGATCCGCCAAATCTTCGGGAAGAGGGACCAAACACCTGATCCTCTCCACCTTTTTTATCCAGCCCTGGTCGAGGATGGTTTTTTAGAATAATGTTATGATAAATATAATGACGTCATGTTTGGTTGTGGAGTGCTTACCGGGGTATCCGGATGGTTGCAATCGAGGCCTGCGTCCTCTGTCATGTCCGGACACTTTATTCGTGATCCGAAGAATAATTGATACATTCCTTTGAGCATCGTGCCGAAGAAGTGCTGAACGGTTCACGGTCCTTCTGGATTGAACTCCCAGATACGGAGAGGTCGTCGCTGGCATGGCAGGACCCGACGAACTAGCATTACTTGGATTACTTTAACAACACTGATGTCCTTCTTGATGAGATCCTGAATGCGGCTTTGCAATGTCCGCACATCATCAACCGATCCCCAGTCCAGCCCCTTGTTAACCCATGATGCAAGTTGTGGCGGAGGACCGGGAAGGAAGGCAGGGGTAGCCGCCCACTTTCTACCTCGGGGTGTTGTGATATAAAACCACTCTAGTTGCCATAGGCCAGAAACTTCCGGGAAGGAACCCTTTGGCCATAAAAAATTGGTAACTTTGCTTATTATCACACCTCCGCACTCCGCGTGTCGCCCGTCGATTATCTTCGGCTTCACATTGAAGGTCTTGAGCCATAAGCCGAAGTGTGGAGTAATGCGGAGGAAGGCCTCACACACGACGATGAACGACGAGATGTGAAGGAAGAAATCCGGAGCTTGATCATGGGAATCTAGCCCGTAATAGAACATGAGCCATCTAACATAGGGATGAAGACCGAAGCCTAGCCCTCGGAGGAAGTGAGAGATGAATACAACACTCTCATTGGGTTTGGGAGTAGGGATAACCTTCCCTTGAGCAGGAAGCCTGTGAAGGATTTCTGCGGTCATGTACCTTGCCTCCCTAAGCTTCGTGATGTCCTCCTCTGTGACAGAAGAGGCCGCCCACCGGCCTTGAAGGCTGGATTCGGAAATGGTCGGAGGTCCGAAGCGCCTGGACTGAGCCTTGGGTGTTGGAACTCGAGGTAGGATAAGGGAAGGATTAAGCATGGAAAGAAAAGGACATGTCTTGGCCTCTTTATAAAGAGGATGAATGTCAAGCGTCCTCTACGCGGCCGTTTGAAACTTGCCTAATCCAAGGAATCATACCAATGGAGCGGTTGGGTTACCCATGCCCATATTGATGAGAATCCCATAACAAATGGACATGATCTCTGCTTCGACAAGACGTGCCAATAAAACTGCCTCGCTAAACCTGTAGTAGCAAGTTGCGAAAAACGGTTCGAATATTGACTGGGCCACGGCGTGATGTCACGTTATGAAGGAGTTGTCAGCAGATTAGACTCGTGGAATATTATACTCTCTATGGTGGTATGTGGAATTTATTTTGTAGAGCTGGACACAATTTTTGTGTTCAAGATCTTCTTTGGAGTATTTGGAGAAGGAACCCGCCTTGCAAAGCTGAAGGCAATATGCGCGCCAGACTCAATCGTCATTGAAACCTGGTTCAGGGGCTACTGAGGGAGTCCTGGATTAAGGGGTCCTCGGACCGCTGGACTATATATATTGGTCGGACTGTTGGGCTATGAAGATACAAGATAGAACACTTCATCCCGTGTCCGGGTGGAACTCTCCTTTGCGTGGAAGGCAAGCTTCGCGATTCGGATGTTTAGATTCCCTTCTCCGTAACCGACTCTTCGTAACCCTAGCCCCCTCCGGTGTCTATATAAACTAGAGGGTTTAGTCCGTAGGACAACAACAATCATAATCATAGGCTAGATTCTAGGGCTAGCCTCTACGATCTCGTGGTAGATCAAATCTTGTAATACTCATATCATCAAGATCAATCAAGCGAGAAGTAGGGCATTACCTCCATAGAGAGGGCCCAAACCTGGGTAAACATTGTGTCCCCCGCCTCCTATTACCATTAGCCTTAGATGCACAGTTCGGGACCCCCTACTCGAGATCCGCCAGTTTTGACACCGACACCCACCACATCCATGATGATACCGGGTTTTGTCACAATTATCGTCATAGAAGTGTCATAAGTATGACCAATTTTTTTTCGTTCGGCCCAGAATGTCACGGATGTGTCTTTTTTTGTAGTGCATGGTTGGACCCCTTATAGGGGGGAAGGCACAAAAAGAAATACTTGTTGGTGATGGTGGACAAATTCACTAAATGGATAGAGGACAAACCAGTAAAAACAGCTGAGGCTGGACCACTGATTGACTTATATCCGGCGTAGTCCACCGTTATAGTGTACCGCACAGTATCATCACTGATAATGGCTCTAACTTCACAGCTGATGAGGTGAAAACTTGGTGCGCTAAGTTGGGCATTAAACTCGACTATGCATCCATATACCACCATCAAACAAATGACCAAGTCGAACATGCCAATGGTCTGGTCATGAGTGGTATTAAGCCAAGACTAGTGCCCTCTTTACGAGAATCAGATAAGCAGTGGGTTGAGGAACTCGATTCCATACTCTGGGGACTCTAGACCACACCCAATTGAATGACTAGATACACACCTTTCTTTATGGTGTACGGGCGCAGAAGGTGTACGGCCTTGTGATATTATTCATGACTCACCTAGTGTGTGCATGTACGAAAAGAAAGAGTCCGAACTAGATTGGCAGGACGACCAAGATGGACTTGAAGAGGAGCGTGACGTTGCCAAGGCTTGTTCCGCATTCTATCAACAACATGCCAGGCGTTACCAAAGAAGAGAAGTGCGGGCTAAAACATACAATGTCGGAGAACTTGTTCTATGCCTCCCTGAGAAGAAAAAGGATAAGCTCAAACCTAAATGAGAGGGCCCCTTCATAATAGATGAATTCCTTTCTGGAGGGGCCTATCGCCTTCGGAATGCCGAGGATAATTGCCTTGAGCTGAATCCATGGAACGCCGCCCGGCTCCAAAGATTTTACGCATGATTCGGCCTCCTTAGGTCTCACTTTAAACTTGATTTTTTCTATTTTCTCTCCCCTTTTACTTTTCCCCCTTTTCTTATTTATTGTATGTCCGGATTAACCGCATTGTTGGGAGTACACATCTTTAAATGTATACACCCTACCATACATGGGGGCTTCTTTTAAAAGAAGCATTTTATTGAAAAGCATACAATCTCTTTTTGTCCGTATTGTCTGTTGCTTCTGCCATGATATGCACCTTTATGACTTCAGTTTTTGCCAAGCTGGGTTGCCTTGCTCCTGTGCTTATACCCTACGTTCTCGATTGTTTGGCTAGGGTGTAAAGGGAGCACCTCTCTAATTGTTACAACCGGGTTATCCGGACCTGTACCTCAGACGGGCGAAGCCGAAAGCTAGCGTTCTTAAGGGAATAATTGGTCGGCACATAGACAATAGGTTGTTTCCGACAAAAAATATGACATTGGCTGTCTGTACTTCAGATACAAGCCCAGCCAAAGGAAAGGAACCCCTAACGAAACTACTTTTCTTGGAAGATGTTTCTTACGTTAAACAATAATATAACATAACTCCACCGAACACATTTTGTCTGTTCGAGCAATATGGCTGGATTTCCTGGTTTCCTACAATACTAAATGTTTCCTAGTCAAACATAGTATACGGAAACACTCCAACTTCTTGGTTCGAAGGTAGAAGCCGAAGGCCTGCGATGATAAAATTTTCATACAATTCGGCAGGAGATAAGTTTGGTCATAAAGTACATGGGTACATCGAATCGAACATCTACTCCGTTTCTATGCCATCCAGTAGACTATCTAATTTACAATCTTGTTGCGAAAATTTCACCACTATCATTACTTGGTCATATACCAGGCTTACGGGAATTTCCTTCCCGTCAGATCCCCGCGGTCCAACTCTGGCCATGTGGTTCGGATCAAGACCGGTATAGCGTGTCTTCACCATGGCCCATGCCTCTCGAGCGCCTTCACAGCATGCAGACATCTTCCACAGCTCAAAACAATGCCGGGCACCCTTAAATAGGTCAGCTAACCCCTCCATACTCTCTGAAGGGATGTCGGAAGGCCATAAGGCTTTGGCCATATTCTTCATAGCCTTGCAATCACGCTCGTGCAGCTTTGCAAGCTCCTTCAGAATCTTGCTCTGTAGGACGGGCATTTCCTCTTCGGGGTGGCCGGGTAACATACCTATACCAACCGAACTATAACATTCCGCATTTTATGATTAGATCAATGACTCAGACGGTTCACAAGTCATACCGAATATGATGCCCTTTAGCTTCTGGTTTTCCTATTGTGCCTCCAAGTGTTGAACCTTCAAGCTCTTTATCTCTTCGGCTTATTTCTTCACTTCTTCTTCTAGTTTTTATCTTTGCCATAATACATCGGGGAACTCTTTATTTCTTCAAGCTCGGAAACATCGACATTTAGCTATGTCTGACTTGTCTCAAGCTCCTGGGTTAACACACTGTTCTTCTCCTTGAGAACCTGCAGTCATCAAACGATCCTCAAATCGGTATTGTCCACCCGCTTTAAGTTTCGGGGGCTACTACTATCTATCCACTAAGTTCATAAAGATTTGTACCTACATATCCTTTGAGAACAGGCGAGCAACCCCGGTGAGTCCTTCTCGGACAGCCCGAATATATGGACCTAGAGTGCTTAGGGCAGTAAACTCCGGCTCCGTCAAGACAGGGGCGCGAAGGGCTTCTTTCAAGTGACGATGATTCATCGCACTCTCGACTTTGAAGTTAGTAACGGACATCTCATCTGGGTCTCCGTGAGGCGAATGAGATTGTGTCGCATCAGCATACGCTCCCGTCCCAGCTGGTATCTCTGGCTCCATATTAGCCGCAACTCGGCTAGCTGGGATCTTGTTCAGGATTCGTCGTATACCCCTCCTGCGATGATAGAAGGAGGATGCGAATGACAATTTGGCTTGACGCCCGAATATTAGATAAGAGGAATATAACTTTTCGGTGATGGAGCAGGTTAACTGGTGCTTCCGACTTCCTTCCGTTTTGCAGGACCGTTCCGCGAAGGTGCTGACCTTCTCTTGGTCGCCCGCCCCTAAGTATAGCTCGTTGAGTGCCGATCCTGCGAAACATGGTTTAATGCGGAGGATAAATAGACATGCAAAAGTATTTCTCTCCCCTGAGAATACAATTTCCAAATACTTACCTTCACGAAAGGGTAGAGGTCAGGATAGTCGGTTGCAATGGCTACCTCCGAGCTGTCAAGGCTCGCCTGATAGTATACTCCATCTTCAAACTCTACAAATATGTCCGGATCCTCATGGAATCTGGGGTCCTCATTGCGATAGTGATCCTCTGGCTGGGGGGCGGGGCAGTTAATGTTGTCGATGATTTGCCTCCATGACTATGTAAGAAGCAACCAAGGTATTCAGTTAAATGCGTCTCAATGAGTAAAAAAGTATTGAGCGGTTAGAAAACATACCCATTCAATGGGATTGTACATGGAATAGGCCTCTCGATAATTTGAACGGATGAAGTCCTCTTCTTCTCCTTTATAAAGGTTGGCCAGTGCGGTAGCCAATTTGGCATGGCTATCTGGACCCTTTCGCCTGTAGCGGGATGTGTCATCCTCCCCGCTATAGTTCCATAAGGGCGTTACCCTGGATTGAAGTGGCTGGATGCATCTCTGTATCGCGATGGCCATAACTTCCACTATGGAGAGTCCGGAATGGGTCAGTACCTTGACCTTGTTTACCAATCTCATTGCTTCCACACTGTCTTCCTAAGCAGGGGACTTGGGACGCCATCTATATAGCTTCTTCAAGGGGGCGCTAGAAAATTCTGGTAGCCCGTGCCGAACAGGGTCCAGAAGAGGTACCTGATCAATATAGAACCATTCCGAAGACCATTCGGCAGATCCCTTCTTCGGAGTCCCGACTGGGTAGCCAAATCCGGCTATACGCCATACTTCAGCGCCGCCCACTTCAAAAATAGACCCGCCGCCCTGATGGCAGGGGACGAGGTAGAAGCACTTTTTCCATAGTTCAAAGTGAGCCTCGCGGCCCAAAAACAATTCACAAAAGGCGATGAAACCAGAGATATGTAAAATAGAACCTGGTGTGAGGTTGTGCAGCTGGATCCTGTAGTGTTCCAGTAGGCCCCTAAGGAAGGGGTGGATTGGGAATCCCACGCCCCCCAAAAGGAATGAGATGAAGCACACCCTCTTCCCTTGGCTGGGATTGGGGAAATTCTCTGCCAATGCATCAGCACCTATAGTCGTGAACCCCGCCCGTATAGAGACTAGATCCAAGGGAGGGAGATATCATTGTGTTTGGAGCCAACTAAGATGAAGGTGGGATACGGAGCAACTCTGCCAGTCCTCTTCTTGAGGGCCATGAGGGCGCAAGGAGGAGCAGGGGCACTCACCATGGTCAGAATTTTTCCGTGGTTTGCTATGTTCCTTTTGGTGTGATGCGGGATGGCGTTTTGAAGATCTCACCTCGTTTTATAAGCATGGCTTGTGCCTTTCAGGAATATTAAAATACAGGGATAATGGACCGTTCGCATTCACTCACACGCGTGGAAATCAAGGTGACGACAGGGAGGAATCATAAAGACTGGACGTGAAACCAATGCCGGACTGTCATCAATCCGGAATATAATGGGGAACTCTCCTTGCAAAGACGAAGACTTGCGTCTGCTTACTACATGTCATTGAAGGCAAGTTCGGGGGCTACTCAGGGAGTCCTGGATTGGGGGGTCCTCAGGTGTTTGTCCTAGGAGTATGGGCCGGGTTTCATGGACTGTACATGATCAAGCTGAAGATTATTCACCGTGTCCAGATGGGACTTCTCATCACGCGGGCGGCAAGAATAGAGTCCGAAGGTTTCCTTCCCTGGTAAAACCAACCTTGTACAAACCCTAGGCCCCCTCCAGTGTGTATATAAACTGGAGGGGTTAGTCTGTAGGGGCTATCCTCTACTCCATCATTACTTGTCGTGGAATTGACACGGCAGATGTCCTTAGTGTCAGGACTTAGTCATGAGGCCAACACATCTATGTTGTAGCTTGAGAGGGGTTGGGCGGAATCGAGAGACGCACGGCGGATCAACACACAAGACAAGGATTTAGACAACTTCGGGCCTCGGGAAACATCATCGGGTAATAGCCCTACATGTTGTTTGTGGCTAGGTCTCATTATGCTCATGAGGGAGTCGCCGTAAACCGGCTCTCCTCTAGTTGTGTCTATCCCTAGAGATTGTTTCTTGTTGCTTCCTCCTCTTGGGGTGCCCTACCCCTCCTTATATATGTTGAAGGGGCGGGTTACATGTCTAGTCCTAGTTGGACTAGGATTATTCTATTACAAGTGGAGTCCTAGTCTTGCTTCCTTTGTAGGAGAATAGTCCTTACGATTTCCTCATAAACCGGCCCACCATTAAACGTGAACCGGCCTTCTGGGCCTTGGGCCTCGTCATCCATTTGACCCGCCCGCCGGGTTACTAATGAACCGTCAAGATCGATTGGGTTACCCGTGAGTCGTCCAGTCCGGCCGGGTTACGCCGTGGGGTATATCCCCGACATTAGCCCCCAGTTTAATTTGGATTTATCCATGTTAAACTAATCTACAACATAAACACAAGAACAAATTTGGCGGTTTGTGTTCCGGTTTAAATATTCTTATAAACCGGCACTTGATCATCCTTAAGTCCTTGTCATTTCTTCCTTCTGAAAAATCCGAGTCAATAACCATCTTCATAATCAATTTGTTTGCAAAAGATATTATATAAATAAAGAATCCATTTGAATCGACCTTCAATGCTCTGATTTGACAAAAATATTGGTCTTCAAATATTCAACTGATATTCAGTCGGCTTGAAAATATAGAACTTGCCGATCTATGATTTCCAAAATCACTGGGTTATAAAAACTGATAATTCCGGGTCATGGTTGTTGCCAAAGCCGGTTCATGATTGTTGCCAACGCCGGTTCATGGTTGTTGCCAACGCCGGTTAATGATTGTTGATGACGCCGGGTTATGATTGTTGCAGACACCAGGTCAATCTGGTTAGCTAAAAACTAAAAATTGGAAGATATTTCTCCCTTATATCCATATCACCTGTATCCCCCAAGTCTTGAACAGAACAAAGTGATGATTTGAGACTTGTTTCCATATAATTACTGCCACTTTGAAGAAATCCATGTTGTTCATCCCAGTCACTAGCAAAAAACCGAATACTCCATATATGTAGCCCCCAAGTGCCGGTTTGTCATGCTTGCAGCAACCTGGGACTTGAAATTGTCTTATGCTCATAAAAACTTCAACCAGTGTAGCCCCAAGGGCCGGATCATTATGCAATAATGAGCAGGGACTTTGTAAATATAATCATGTAGATTTGAGCAGTGATGTATAGCCCCCAAGGGCTGGCTCAGTAAGATAATATTGAGCTGGGACTTGATATATACTTCGAGCCAATATCATGTGAAAACCACATCTTCAGTGGAAGCTTGGAAACCTAAGTGCAGGCTATTGGATCCTATATAGATGGACTAGATCCATACAGAACTGCTACGTGCTATTTGCATTAAAACTTCCGCTGGTAGGGTTGATATTTTGCACATAGACCCTCAATGCTAGCAGAATTAGAAGCCTGTCCAACAATACTCTGCCCAAAAAGGAGAAGTATGCACAGGAATGAATACAGGATACTCCAAACAGGAAAGTTGCAGTTCTATCAAAATCTTGGCTGTCCAAATATGTAGGCATGTTTGAGTCAGAGGCAGCAAAAGAATCATCAAAAGACAAATATTATGCGTTCAAATATGTAGGCACGTTTGAACAAGACTTTTTTTTCTTACATCAGGTTTGAACAGGACACATGCATGTTTGAACAGGACTTTGCCGTCTCCACTAGCCTAATTAGCTGAACGGGATGGCTCAGCCTCCATCGGGATTATTCTGCATCGAGGTACAGCCGTACAGGATGGTTGTGGGGTTCTATTTGCAATTTGTACAGCTTTTCATCCGACAACACACATTCTCTATCCAACGGCCCAAGATGAAGTTTCCATGTTTTCACTGAATATATGGTTTCCACTAGATATGTACTCATATACTTCAATGAAAATAACATCATATGATGTAACCCCCATCACGGGGCTTGAATCCACGTTCACAAGGATAAGAGCCTTGTGCTTTACCAACTGAGTAATGGACCCTTCAATATAATTGATTTAACTTGTGTACCTTGAATTGTTGACATGACCAATTGGTAGCCCCCAAGGGCCAGCTCATTATGATGTGATGAGTCGGGTCTTCAATAAGATGAGCAAGAAATGACTTTTCATTAGCCCCCCAAGTGTCATGGTGCATGCTTGCAGCGACATGAGACTTGTGTATTTGATGTAATCTCAACTTAAATAATGTAGCCCCCAAGTAAGCCTACAACAACTCAGGACTATTCCTTCAATTGTAGTATAAATCATATCCATTGATAATATGATAGCCATTCCGCTAAAGCGACTTTGAAAACCTTAATCATAATACTGGTTATTGATAACCATAATAAAAATCCATCCATGTTGGCTATTAAAGATTTGAATAATATAATCCAATGATTTATGAGCGCATGATTCCAATGGCGCAATCCAAATATATACTGGCGACTTATTGTCCAAAGCCAGGTCGGGTAAAGAAACACCGGATAATTTCTCATCATATACTGGCGACTTATCGTCTTAAAGCCATGCCGGGTTAATAAACGCCGGTGATTTATAATTATACTTTATTCAACCCGTTTCTGCATACAACAAGTTTAAAGTGTCCTGGCGGTTTACCGCCGTACGGGTCATAATGCCCAATATATAACCCATGTTTATAACCAAGGCTGCACTTTAAGAATAATCAAATATGAAATATATCATACCTGTGACATTGAATCACATAGTTGGTTAACCAACTTTCTTGTAGTAAAGGTGATAACCCAAATCTTGAGTGTTGATAACTCCCACCATGCTGTGCTGGTGTGTAATAAGTCATGCCGGGTTATGATGAACACTGGATGATCATCCTGGCGACATGTAGTCAAAGCCAGACCGGGTTAAGAAACACCGGTTTAAAAATGAGTGTGGTCTGACAACTTGTAGATGAAAGCCAAGCCGGGTTAACAAACACCGGGTTAATATGATGACTGATTGCCATGCCGGGTTAATAGACGTTGGTTCAACATAAAATTTCATCAAAAGAGAAAATCTTGACAAAGGCAAATAAAACCGTGTAGTCGAGGCTTTTCAAGGGCCGCCAGACCCAAATTCAAGGCTTTTCATGGGCTTCCAGGCCACTGAGTTAAACCATTTCGCAAAGCCTTTCAAGATGGGCCTCCAACTAACCAATCGTTGTTTTAACTTTGACAAGTTCAGGGTCTGTATAAGATTGACTTGTCAAATATTCGGCGGGTCATGCTAGGTTTACCTGGATAGGAGTGGCTTACTTGATGAAGGCAGGTTAACCCGGGGTTTTATGTGAATACACGACGTGTCTTGATAGCCAATTACAAGGGTCCTTTCAAACTCTATGTTGCTTTGCACAAAGAGCCCCCAACTAACTTTGTGAGCTGTGCTCAACGGGTACCTATGTTTGAGCTGTGCGTGGCAACATACTCTCTTTGGTCCCTTGGGTGTGAAGCCCCCAAGCTTTGTTGTGGCTTTATAAGCCGGATCAAAGGGCAATCAGAACTCCGTTTTATAAACAGAAGCCCCCATTTGATCAATAATATGATAAGCCAATAAGGCAGGATACCCATGTTTGAACCGTGCATCATGGCAACAGGTCCTCTTCGGCAACCTCTAACTTTTTGCAAGAGATAAAGTCTTCTTGAACCAGGATTTTAAACCAGATATTGAGAGCTTCAAAGCTTTATGGGAGACACCTTTCCCTTGAACCGTATTGTAACGGATATTTGAGAGTTTCAGTGATACTGACTTCCTTTGAACTGGATTTTAAACTGGATATTTGAGAGTTTCAGTGATACTGACTTCCTTTGAGCCGGATTTTGAACCGGATATTTGAGAGCTTCAACGCTTTATGAAAGAGAGATGTCTTTTGAACCGTATTTTGAACCGGAATCCTTTCTGATGACCCGGAACTTCTTCATTGAGCTGGGATTTTGTAACAGTCATACACTTTCTAAACCAAAAAATTTCTGACGGCCTTTAAATTTTCATCAATACAACAATAGCCTCCGGGACCGGGTTATCTTTCCCTCCATCGTCCTGGCAAGATTTGCTGATACGTGATATCGTAGCCCCCGAGTCTCAAGGTGACTCAAGGAGTTGGTTTGAGATTCTCCATATTTGACCATTATATAAACCGACATAAATTGTATATCATTGGTGTTGATAGCACGATGTGAATCCATAGAAGGTTGAGGTAATTGCGGCGGGTTATAAATGATCCCGTATGAGCCGTGTCAGCAACTCGGCCAATGGTTCCTTCCAACTGCCTATTTGAAGTTAACCAAACTGTAGTGGCGGCGACTTCTGCACCTGCCAATTGAGCCACCTAGTTTAGACGACGGTTCATAGTATATGATAAATTGCCTCCAATCTGTTGAAAGAAAACCGGGCTACCCAAGTTGTGACTTGCTTTATAATCAATAGACAACTCATGCAGACAGGTGCGGCCCGATGTGTTGATGTAGACCAGGCCGCGAGATACGGACAACAAAGACGACGGCGGCTTCAGGGGCATCACAAATAGCTGAGTCGGTCGCGGTGTTATAAGCCGGTGAAGGCGAGCAAGTTGTCCTCTGCGTTATAAGCCGGTGCGAACGCATGAACCGGCCATGAGGGCGGATGGGCAAGTCGCCCATGGCATTGTAAAGCGGTGCGGACAAGTGAGCCAACCATGGCATTTGTAAGCTGGTGCAGGAGTCCGTTGAATAAGGACGACCACCCATGCCAAATGATGTTGGCATGCCTCCGTCTCTGCGGTATAATGCCACCTTGTGACGACTAATTCTTCTGCATATAAAACACAGCAGGGCAAAGCAGTTTCGCTTGCATGAATTAATATGTGTTTAAAAATAAATAGGATAAATAACACCTGGTATTTTTCGGATGTTGATAGCAGCTTGGCCAAGGTGGCCAGGCTCCGGCTATGACAGCGTAGCACAATTCTAGCCAGCCTTGACGACAAACAACTGCAGCAAGAATTGATCATCTGTTCGGATTCGACGGTGTGGCCACGGCAGTCTCTCGACACGCTCGCGAGGGGCAGCTCAATAGGTGACTAATTCAGGTCCGGTTTGATCATAGGTAGCAACAAAGTGCAGCCGTGGTATCTCAGAGGTGCCAGTTTCCCATTATCATCTCCCTCTGATGCATCCTTTTTCTTGTAAATCATATCAAAATCCGTGTATGTACTAGTAGTTTTCCAACTAGCAATGAATACTAGTACTTCTTTTGGTTGGTTTGACTTTCCTTGCATGTATGTGCACCATCGAACGGAGCTAGCGGGCACGCGCCTCGAACAAAAGCATAGATTGGCCTTTCCCTCCAGCAGGAGCGGCACAGTAACCCGGTGGGGGCAGCAAACGTTAGCAGCGGTTCATATCAGAAGTGATAGCAACGACGGCGGCCTCACATGCGGTGACTCGACAGAGACCAAACCCTCACCCGTAGAGGTGTGCGGGAAATGGGCCGCAGTAGCGGATCAACCACTTGTCGGCGGTTTAATAGGGGCGATGGCTGGTGAAATGGTGAGGTGGCCTGGCATGGCAGAGACAAAGGGCGGGCGACAATACGGCAGCCCAGCGTCTCAAAAGGTGGGCCACGGCAGAAGCAAGCCAGTTCATTAGGCCAACTCCACCGCACGACCCTATCCTGTCCGGCCCTGTCCGTTTGGGGCAAAAGGGAAACGAGGAGGCCCAGCGCGCGGCCTCATACGGACAAATGTCCAGATTCCGTCCGTTTTCAACCCATCCCCGGCCCAAACATGCGCTCGGTTTGGGGTGAAACGGACGCGCGCGGACGGCCGCGACGCACGCCCTTGTCCCCCCCGTGGCCCGTCTGTCGAGGACACTAGCAGTCCCTCCGCTCCCAATGCTTCACCCTCTCTCCCTGCCCCGCCCCGCCGCTGGCGCCGCCCCTATTCTCCGGCCGCCTCCTCACCGCGCAGCCCCCCGCCGTCCATACCAAACTACATCTCGACATGGCCGCCACCACGCCCGCGCTTTCGCCGTAGTTTTGGTCGTCTATCAGGGGAGGTTTGGCCGTCGCCGTCCTTGCCGGTGGCGGAGGGGACACGACTGCCGGCGACGGACCAAGGAGGATTCCGACGAGAGCTCCAGAGCGGCCAGTAGCCGGCTGGCAACCACCCCTGCTGCGTCGAGGTGATCATCGCGGCCTCTTCGCCACCACGACCGGAAGGTGTTTGACCTTTTGCCATCAAAGGTATGGACAGTTGAGACGAGTTTTTCTTTCATCACTTCCTTTGTTCGTCGGATGATTCGTCATTGGATGATGAAGATCTTGTGGTGGCTGCACTGGTCGTTCACGACCATATTCAACGGCAACTTCCTCGGTACAGGGGGTCACTCCCTGGCCATGCTCCTAACCTGAACCGCAACAGGGAGAGAGGCCACACCCTGATTTATGCCGATTACTTTGCCAACACCCCGCTCTTCAAGCAGGATAAATTTCATCGCCGTTTTCGTATGGCAAGGCATGTGTTCAATCGTATCCAAGAGGGAGTGGTTGCTCATGACCCATACTTCGAGTGCAAGACGGATGCCCTTGGCAAGCTTGGATTCTCCTCTTACCAGAAATGCACCGCAGCCATCCGCATGCTTGCATATGGTATTCCAGGTGATCTGGTGGACGAGTATGTGCGTATGAGTGAGACAACATGTCTGATGTCAATGTACAAGTTTTGCCAGGCCGTGATCGACGTGTTTGGCCCAGAGTACTTGAGGCAGCCAACTGCTGCTGATACAGAGAGATTGTTGGCGACCAACGCAACTAGAGGCTTTCCAAGCATGCTTGGCAGCATAGATTGTATGCATTGGGAGTGGAAGAACTGTCCATTTGCTTGGCAGGGCCAGTATAAGGGGCATGTTAACGGGTGCGATGTCATATTAGAAGCGGTGGCATCGCAAGATCTTTGGATATGGCATTCTTTTTTCGGCATGGCAGGTTCTCACAATGATATCAACGTGCTGCAGTGCTCTCCAGTCTTCGCAAGGCTTGCAGAAGGCCACTCCCCACCTGTCAACTTTGAGATCAATGGCCACCAGTACAACAAGGGATACTATCTAGCAGATGGTATATATCCTCAATGGTCAACTTTTGTGAAGACAATCTCGAAACCCCAAGGTGAGAAGCGAAAGAGATTTGCCCAAATGCAAGAGAGTGTTAGAAAGGATGTGGAACGTGATTTTGGTGTGCTTCAATCCCGGTGGGGTATCGTTCGAAACCCTGCACTATCATGGGATGAAAGGAAGCTTTGGGAGGTGATGACTGCTTGTGTGATTATGCACAACATGATCGTCGAGGATGAGCGTGATGAGAGTATCTTTGACCAAGGATTTGATTATCAAGGTGAAAATATTGAGCCCCTTCACCAAGACCCGGCCACATTTGAACAGTTTGTCCAATTCCACCGTGAGATGCGTGATTGGCACACTCATTTGAATCTTCAAAATGACTTGGTTGAGCACGTCTGGAATCACATTGGCAACCAATAGATGTATTGGTCCAATTTATGTTCAGTCAAGACAATTTCAATTTGGTTGTAAAACTATTTTAATTTTCAGACAAATATTTGGTTGGAAACTAGTTTTGATGCAAATTTGGGCATTTTTGGCCCTGACGGACAGGATGGGGCAAATGGATGCGGCCGCGCGCTAGGCGCACGACCACCGCATCCCAGGACAGGCCCGGACACAACCCCAAATCCCTACCCAAACAGACAGAAACCCGACAAAACGGACGTCCGTTTGGGGTCGCGCGGTGGAGTTGGCCTTAGTAACCCGGCGGAGGCGGATCACAGTGGCAATGCGAGCCGGTGGAGGTAACCAATAAAAACTGCATGCATGCTGATATGATATCCTCCCAGGAGCTGACGTAGTGCAGAGACGTGGTTGTACTATGTGTCAATTAAACTTTGAAATCCATGTAGCATTAGTACTAGATGTACTTGTAGCTGTATTTAGCCTCCACGTGAGGAGCTTCTTGGGGCATCCCACTTGTGCACCACAATCAATAGTTTTTTTTTGTTTTTTTGGGGAAATTAACCGTGGAAACGCAGGATCGTGGCTAGCTTGCTGCCAGTCCTTTTGTCTTGATCAGCATAAACAAATTTGAGTGCCCAAGTCTTCGGTCTTTAAATCTGGCCTCTTTTGTTTTCTCTACTTCATCTGATTCTGACGGACAAAATAATTTTTTTCCTCCTGGTCCCTGTCGGTTGCATGAATCCGTACCTACCAGACTCCTTTTTTGTGCTGACAGTTAATCTGGAGTAATCGAGATGCTTCAGATTGCATTCAAACTTGAAACAAACGTGAAGATGTGGACAAAAACAGCCACAACTCGGCGGATCGCAAAAAACGGCCGCAATGAAAATTTTCTGCTCCGTCTCGGTGCAATCGGCGACTGATGGATCCTTGACACTTCTCCTTATAAAAAATTCTTGTCTCGAACTTGGCGGATCTCCATGGCGCTCGCTGCAGCCGCTTTAGCACGCAACCCTAAAAACTTCCAAATCATAATTTCGTACGCACTGTTCCAACTTGCTGGTCGATGCAGATCTTTATGGAACTAACTTTCTTCATCCGGAAAATTATGAAGTTCTCAATCCCTGAAGAAATCCCTTCAAGAACTCAACACCACCGTGCGCGAGCCCCACGGTGGGCGCCAACTGTCGTGGAATTGTCACGGCAGATGTCCTTAGTGCCAGGACTTAGTCGTAAGGCCAACGTATCTATGTTGTAGCTTGAGAGGGGTTGGGCGGAATCGAGAGACGCATGGCGGATCAACACAAAAGACAAGGATTTAGACAACTTCGGGCCCCGGGAAACATCATCCGATAATAGCCCTACATGTTGTTTGTGGCTAGGTCTCATTATGCTCATGAGGGAGTCGCAGTAAACCGGCTCTCCTCTAGTTGTGTCTAGCCCTAGAGATTGTTTCTTGTTGCTTCCTCCTCTTGGGGTGCCCTACCCCTCCTTATATATGTTGAAGGGGCGGGTTACATGTCTAGTCCTAGTTCGACTAGGATTATTCTATTACAAGTGGAGTCCTAGTCTTGCTTCCTTTGTAGGAGAATAGTCCTTACGCTTTCCTCATAAACCGGCCCACCATTAAACGTGAACCGACCTTCTTGGCCTTGGGCCTTGTCATCCATTTGACCCGCCCGTCAGGTTACTAATGAACCGCAAAGATCAGGCGGGTTACCCGTGAGTCGTCCAGTCTGGCCGGGTTACGCCGTGGGGTATATCACCAACATTACTGGAATCCTCATAGGCTAGACATCTAGGGTTAGCCATTATGATCTCGGGGTAGATCAACTCTTGTAATCATCATACTCGTCGAATATAATCAAGCAGGAGTAGGGTTTTACCTCCATTACGAGGGCCCGAACCTAGGTAAACACTATGTCCCCTGGTTTCCTGTTACCATCGATCCTTAGACGCACGGCTTGGCCCCCCCTACCCGAGATCTGCCGGTTTTGACACCGACAGGGAGTAAACATGCACCCAGTGAGACACATGTGCTTTTGCAATCCATTTAGGTGCACTGTCACGTGTGCATGTAGCTCGAATTTAATTTTTGCACATTATACCTGTACAAAATCAATCAATTAATGTACTAAAACGTCTTAATGATCTATGTTTTTTTCGGAATTAAAACGTCCCTCCTTTGTTAACATATATATTTTCACCGCGGGATAATTAATCTAACATGCATCGTAGTTGTGGTGGATTCACGGTGTGTGTGTGTGTGCGTGGGTGTGTGCATATCTGGGGTTGGCGGGTGGCTCGCAGTACACTACGAGTTGTGAGCCACCGTGTGGGTTGTCCATTTTGTTAGGCAGGCTGGTGCCACATCAGAGTTGTGAATTTGTAATTTAAAACATTACACAACCCTTTCATACATACATGTTTTGGCCACATGCAGCGATAGTTGTCCTACACAACACTCGATACCCTCATATGACGCTTTCTGTGGGCCCGCGAGGTCGTCGTCCATCACTTTGACGAACAACTGGTAGTGAGGTTAATTTGACCAGCAAGGTAGAATCTTTTTTGTTTGTGTTATGCTGGTAGAGTATGCGTTGAAGAGGTGGGAGGGGACTAGCATATATGTATGCAATGCCCGAACTCACCTGGAACCATTCCGATGTCCAAACATAACCATGCAATATATCAATATTTATTTATCAACCATTTCGAGACTCCTCGTCTTGTCCGTGATCATATCTGGGACTCCGAACTATCTTTGGTACATCAAAACACATGAACTCATAATACCAATCGTCACCGAACATTAAGCGTGCAGACCCTACGGGTTCGAGAACTATGTAGATGCTCATATTGGCTCCTACATATTCTACGAAGATCTTTATTGGTCAAAGTGCATAACTACATACATTGTTCCCTTTGTCATCGGTATGTTACTTGCCCAAGATTCGATTGTTGGTATCTCAATACCTAGTTCAATCTCGTTACTGGCAAGTCTCCTTACTTTTTCCATAATGTATCATCCCGCAACTAACTCATTAGTCACATTGCTTGCAAGGCTTAAAGTGATGTGCATTACCGAGAGGGCCCAGAGATACCTCTCCGACAATTTGAGTGACAAATCCTAATCCCGATATATGCCAACTCAACAAACACCATCGGAGACACCTGTAGAGCACCTTTATAATCACAAAGTTACGTTGTGATGTTTGGTAGCACACAAAGTGTTCCTCCGGTATTCGGGAGTTGCATAATCTCATAGTCATAGGAACATATATAAGTCATGAAGAAAGCAATAACAACATACTAAATGATCAAGAGCTAAGCTAAGGGAATGGTTCAAGTCAATCACATCATTCTCTAATGATGTGATCTCGTTCATCAAATGACAACTCATGTCTATGGCTAGGAAACTTAACCATCTTTGATTAACGAGCTAGTCTGGTAGAGGCATACTAGTGACACTTTGTTTGTCTATGTATTCACACATGTACTAAGTTTCCAGTTAATACAATTCTAGCATGAATAATAAACATTTATCATGATATAAGGAAATATAAATAAGAACTTTATTAATGCCACTAGGGCATATTTCCTTCAATATATACTATACATACGCGTCCGTGAACAAGTACACCTCACTCGGTGTAGGGACTTTTTGGTTTCCGAGGCACGTGCCACATCAAAATTGTGAAAATGGCTATTCAAACATCACACAACATCTCTTTGCACAACATGCATGAAGGTGGTGGTTATCCTAGCTAGGACACTCACGTGTGATGCTTCCATATTTGGGCCCACGAGGCCATAGTCGATGCATGCACCACTTTGACCTACATCGGGAGAGGTTAATTAATTTCACCATCGATGAGGATTCTTTTTGGGTTGTATTACGATAGGAGCATATAGTATGCGTCAAAGAGGGGGAAGGGAACCATCATATGTAGTACACTTCATGAAACCTCGCTCTGTGTGGGTGCATGGTTTATGGTTTTTGAGGCATGTGGCACATCAAAGTTGTGCATTTTAGGTATTCAACATATGTTTGGCCCACATACAAAGCGAAGGTGGTTGTCCTCTCGCACGCACTTAAGCGGTTATCAGCGATATTGATGCTTTCCATCTATGGGCCCGCTTGGTACATCACTACTTTTTGCCTGACAACGAGAGTGGTTAATTTGACTTAGGAGGGGGTTATTTTTTTGCTTGTAATATGGTATATATATGAGCCACACCATGCATGTGTACACATGAATCCCTCCCATCAAGTCGAAGTGGCTAGTACAACGACACGTCATGAACCGATCTCACTCTATGTGGGGAGAGTGTACGGTTATCGACGCACGCGCCACATCAATGTTGTGAAATGTTATTCAAACATGCATGCACACATCACCTCCATACATATGCATTTAGTGGTTATCTTCAAATGGTACACTCCCTCGCGTGGTTATCAGCGACAAGCCTATATATTCATGGGCCCGCGTGGACATCCAGGATCACGTTGGCCAACAACAAGATAGGTTACCATGGCGGATGCTTCATTTGATTCATGTTATCATAATATAGGTCACGGTGAGATTCAGACCTAATTAACGTTTGAGCGCATATACTGTGCACGCACGCATGCATGAATCTCTGTCATTGGCTTGAAGTGTGGTGTAACATACATATGCATCGTCAACCTAACCCTCACTCAGTGTGGGGATTTCTAGTTGAAAATCACGGTGCCACATCAAAGTTGTTCCATTGTGTACTAAAACACACACCTCTTCATACTTATGTTTGGGACACACGCATGCAGTGGTTGTCTTCGGGGACTAGCTACTTGCGTGATTATTGGCGAGCTAGCTTATCTCCGAGGTCGCATGGACGGCCATCACTTTAACCAACAACAAGAGAGAGGTTGTACGACCAAGGTGGATTGTTCTTGGTCCATTTTACGATCAGTCTTGGTGAAATGCCTCTCTGGCCCGCCGACTGAAAGTGTGTGTGTGTGGGTGGGGGGCTGCTACTTTGCACTTTGTTAGGTGAACCTCAGTTGGGGGGGGGGGGAATGCATTCATAGCTTAGGATTCCCTTCATGCCGACATGAGGGAGGGGGGATGCTAGCTACTTTGCACTTTGCTAGCTTAACCATGGTAGGGGGCCCCTCCATTAATAGCTTAGGATTCCCTTCGCACCGACACGAGGGAGGGGATGTTAGGTACTTCGTACTTTGCTAGGTCTCTCGGTTTGGGGGGGCATGCATTCATAGCTTAGGATTCCCTTCGTGCCGACACGAGGGGAGGGGCTTCTAGCTACTTCGCACTTTGCTAGGTGAACCACGGTTGGGGGGCATCCATTCATAGCTTAGGATTCCCTTCGTGCCGACACGAGGGAGGGGGCTGCTAGCTACTTTGCACTTTCCTAGGTGAGCCTCGGTTGGGGGGGGGGCATGCATTCATAGCTTAGGATTCCCTTCGTGCCGACACGAGGGGCAGCAAGCAATACCGTGCGCTTTGCGAGATAGGTGCGACATCGAAGTTGCATTTGGTATTTGAAAATCAAACCACCCTTTTCATACATAAATTTGGTCCACATGCAAGTGTGTTCGTGTTCTGACCCTCTCTCGTGTCATTTTCGCCAAATCTATGAACATTAGACAAGTCGGATGACGCAGCAGACATGGTTCACTCAAACTAACTGTGCACCACGCCGGTGCCCTTGTCACACACACATCCGCATAGTACATTGGGCTCCACGAGGCTCCCCCTCTCAAAAATATCTGCCTGCCTCAAGGGTTTTTGTGTTTCATAACACGGTTGTTATCTTCGGACTGTGTGCGATGTTTCTTGTTCCCAATCCGGCCTGCATCTATAAGTGCATCTAGTGCCCCTTAGTGATTTTGGTGTATTGAAGACTTATAGGTTAAGGGACTAATATGTTTGTGAGTGTACACATGCTCTATAAGTCGATGGGGAGTTTGATAGTTACTATGAAAGTCGACCCCTAAAAATGAATGTCTTCAGCTGAAGACTTTGGTTCTCTTGAAGACTTTGAAAGTGAAGAAATTGGTGTGACCTTGAAGATTTGGATATTCATGAGAGGATTATGAAGCGTGAAGTCTTTTGTTTTCGTAGTTTCATTTTCTCTTTCTTGAGTCATAGGAAACACCGTAGTGTTAAAGGGGGTCGAGGTAATACTAAGGAAACTGATTTCCAAGTGATGATCATCTCAAAATTCTATACCTATCCAATCTTTCAAATGAAGCCTTTGGAAATCTCATATCAGTTCAGTAAATTTCTTCAGTGACAGACACAAAGATCTTCTGGTCTCTGAGAAATTTGTTCTGACTGTGGAGTTAGGAATTCGCCAATGCAGATTGCCTACACAGTGAGGAACATGATAGCCCTGAGGAATTTGATACCTCAAATCCGACAGTTGTTGTGCTACGCACCAGCTGTCCAAAATATCCTACCACCTAACGGTCATATCATTGAAGGGCATTTATGTCTTATCATGTCGGGTTGCTCCCAGGCTATAAATAGCCGCCCCCTACAACCACTACCTGGTTGGCTGCTCTGATAGAAACTAAGACTTGTGAATTGAGAGCATCCCATCCTCCGAGGACTTTGAGTGAAAATCATCAAGTGAAGAAAACCCAAATCCCAAACCCAAACACCTACAAACCCAAAGTGATTGATCATCACTGAAGAGATTGTTCTTGTG
Organism: Triticum aestivum; assembly: GCF_018294505.1. NCBI lineage: Eukaryota > Viridiplantae > Streptophyta > Magnoliopsida > Poales > Poaceae > Triticum > Triticum aestivum. The sequence continues at coordinate 578,308,603 of NC_057813.1, read as the reverse complement.
TGGAACCGACGCTTGTTACCTTTGAGGACTATGTATCCTCCAGACGGTTAGGTGTCATGATATGAGCATCCAAGAGGAATTGTGGATTGCCGAGTGACCAAGTCTATGAAGGTTTGGAAGTCAATTGTGAAGACTTACCATGAGTGTTGGGTGAGGTTTATGTGACCTTAGCTCAAGGAGAATATGGTGAGGACTGTGTGTCCGGGACTGCATGTCCTCGAGTTTAAATACTCAGCCGCTCCAACCAAACGTACACCTGTCACATCAGTTGGAACTGGTCTACCAAATCATTGTCTTCACCAAGGCAACTGGTTGTATTTCCTCAACCCTTTCATTTCCTCATTCATGTGTTGATGAAACTAATCATTACAGTTTGAAGACTTTGTCTGAAGAATTTCTCTATTTCCTCAATCCAATTTCTTCAGTCACATAGTCTTCAGCCTGCTTATCCTGTTATCACACTTTGTGTACTCTATGCTTGTTTTCATTTCATCGTGATGACTATGCTACTGCTCTGTTATGCTTATGCATGAGTACTTATTTCGTTGCTAGTGTGTCGTTACTTAGGAATTTCTTCACCTAGAAATTCCTCAAGAATGAATTTGTACAAATCGCCTATTCACCCCGTCTAGTCGATATAACACACTTTCAATTGGTACCAGAGAAATATACACCCTTGTTCTGTGTGATTTTGGTTTAACCACCTAGAGTTTTAGTTATGTCGACTGCAGGAGTGAAGAAAGTGCCATGCCCCATCTTTGACGGTCATGAGTATCCCAAGTGGAACGCCATGATGAAGAAGCGACTCATGGCAATGAACAGCAAACTGTGGACCGTCATTGAGATTGGTCTTACTGATCTATGCAAGATGGCGAAGGTTGATGCTATTCGCTAGTACACTCTACTTAATCTCACTGTGAAGGATATCATCTGCTCCTGTTTGTCCCAAAATCAGTTCAGGAACATCACGCATCTCAATATCGCGAAGCTTATCTACGACCAAGTCTCTGAGGTCTCTGAAGGTCATCGAACTCGTCATGATCCCTGGTTTGAGGATTACAAGGAATCTCTCAAAACGATGACTTTCGAACCAGAATCATCATCATCCACACCATGCCTCATGGCTAAGGGTGCAAAGGTACCCGATCACTCCTCATCCAACTCTAGTGATGATTATGATGAATCTTATGATGATGATGCCTTTGGACCTAGTTATACCAAGCTTGTTACTATTGCCACTAAGCAACAAAGGGCTCTTGAAAAGGTTCAAAATCTGCTTGACAAAAGCGATGACATGTTGGGTGAGGAATTGAATTGAACTCAGACTCTGACTGATAATCTTCACAGACTTCAGTCTAGGTTTGACAACCTTAAAAATCATCATAACACTCTCTTAACTAATCACAAGAAGCTTTCATATGAATTTCTTTAGATAAAGCAAGATCTTGAAAAGTTAAAAGTGAGTTATGAAGATCTTAGGAAGGAAAACGATTCATTACCTGCTCAACAGATCAGTTCCGCTCAGGAAGAATTTATTCCACCATGTCTGAAATGCATTGAGCGTGAATCTGCTAATTCTTCACCTGAATGTTCAAATGCTTCTATTGCTGCAAATTCTTCAACTATCTATATGGTCACAAATTCCTCATTTGAGGATACCACAAGTATCACTGATGACAATGCAGGGCTGAAGGAATTGTATGTGACAGACATATATAAAAGCCTCAAAGGCCATCAGTCTCTTTGTGATGTGCTCAAAAAGCAGATCTTGAACAGGAACCCTAGGAAGGAGGGTATTGCCTTTGAGAGGAAACTCAATGCTGATGGAACCTTCTGGAAACCTGAGCAGTACCCCAAAACCTCATGGGTTGCTGCGGCAGGACCTCCTGTAGATCCATGCACTTTATATGGCTTTACTTGTGATTCTTTATATTCCTTTGGTGAGTCATTTGACTCCAACTATAAATTGTTCCAGAATCAGAATGGTGAGGTATTTCCTCGATATGTTGGTACTAACTGAAGGAAAAATCCTCCTATGAAGAAAATCCGGGTTCCCAAAAGGTGCCTTGAAATTCTTCAGGTGAATGTCATCATGACACCACCCATGAAGAATAGGAACCTCAGACCAAATTCTTCATCTGGATCAAATTCCTCACGTGGATCAAAATCCTCATATGAACATCATCATGCTAACCCTTCTGTTTCGCAAGGAAAGTCTAAAGGCTATGAATATGTGCATTATACTTCAAACCATTATGTTCATAAGTCCTCGAAGAATTTCTCTGCTTATTCATATGCTTATCCTAACCACTCTTCTGTAAAATGAAGTGCACTGGCTTCAATGCCATCACTCTCGTATGGAGCTCGCAGAATGATGAACTCTTTGCCACCCCTCCACACTGGGTGGTGAAGAAAAAGAACTAATCTCTTCTGCAGGATCAGGTCTCCAGACGAACTTAATCATCTGAAACATTTGCTGGAGACCTGAATGTGTTTGATTGGATGCAAGCTAATCATGAAGAAATGAATCACTCATTTCTCTCATCCTCATATTGCTATATCTGTTATTGTTGATGAAATTGATATCACATTCTTCACTGATGAAGTATATGGGTTCGTAAGTTGCACTAATTCATCTGCAGGATGAACAACCAAAAGCTACTGAGTGGGTCCTCGACAGTGGATGTACACATCACATGACCGGTGACAGGAACTTATTGATGGACATTGGTTTATCTCCATCTCATCTGAAGCATATCACCTACGCTGACAAAGGCAAAAGCAAGGTATTGGGTCTAGGTAAGGTTGCGATCTCAAAGGATAGACACATGGACAAAGTCATGCTTGTCAAGTCCTTAGGATTCAACCTCATGTTTGTCTCAATGCTTTGTGATCTTGATATGGTTGTCATTTTTGGCAAATATCATTGCATTGTGCTAATGGAATCTGACAATTCCAAAGTCTTTGAAGGCTTTAGGAAAGGATACTTGTATATCGTTGATTTCTCTGCAGGACCACAGCCTACCACATGTCTACCTGCAAAAGCTTCAGAATGCTGGTTATGGCATCGATGACTTGGTCATGCTGAGATGAGGAACTTGCATACACTCATGAAGAAGAAGCATGTCGTTGGCATCGAGGGTGTCAAATTCCTCAAAGATCATCTTTGTGGGACTTGTGAGTCTGGAAAGATGACCAGAGCCAAGCATCCCTCGAAGACTATCATGACCACTTCTCGTCCCTTTGAATTACTTCATATGGATCTGTTTGGCCCTACTCATTATGCCATGTTCTCTAGTTCTGCATCATTATATGGCTTTGTCAAAGTTGATGATTATTCTCGTTATACATGGATGCATATCATCACTTACAAAAATGAAGTGCAAGAAGTCTTCAGACGATTTTCCTCAAGAGCTCCCATGAACTTCGGTGGGAAGATCAAGCATATCAGGAGTGATAATGGAACTAAGTTCAAGAACACTGGTCTCGGTGAATATCTTGATATACTTGGTATTACTCATGAGTTATCTGATCCCTATACTCCTAAGCAGAATGGTGTCGTGGAGCGCAAGAACATAACTCTTCTTGAGATGGCTTGCACTATGCTTGATGAATACAAGACACCACAACGCTTTTGGCCTGAATCTATTGATACTTCATGCCACATCATCAATAGAGTATATCTTCACAAATTCTTCAAAAAGACCTCATATGAACTCCTCACTGATAAGAAACCCAATGTAAGTTATTTCAAAGTATTTGGTGCTAAATGCTGGATTAGAGATCCTCACCATCACTCTAAATTTTCACCGAAAACACATGAGGGTTTTATGCTTGGTTACGAAAAGGACTCGCACACCTACAGAGTCTTCAACACCAATCATCACAATATTGTTGAAACTATAGATGTGTGGTTCGATGAAACTAATGGCTCGCAAAGAGAGCACCTACCTCTTGTGATAGATGAAATGTCACCTGAGGAATCCATCAAGCTCAAAGCTACTGAGGATATCATTCCTACTGAAGAATCTGTTGAATAAGTCATTCCAGATTGTGAAGGAAATCATACTGGTGCTGCTGAAGAAAATGGCTCTGAAGAAATTGCTGGGCCTAAGCAAAGTCGTCAACCTGCACATCCTCGCGTTGCAAACAAAGTGCAGATCAGGAAAATCATTAGCGACATCAACATTGGCTTCGTCCCCAGGCCACACCTCTTTAAATAAATTATTTTTGCATAAATCAATTATGCAAGGATTATATATATATATATATATATATATATATATTATTTCCTGGACCACACTGTTTTACGTGTGCAGGTAATTGATTTTGACTGCGTTACGCAGTCACTACTCTGGAGTGCTGAACTCCTTGCTCGGACACCTCGGGCTTGGGGGCTGGGACCTCGGCCAAGCCGAGGACTGCAAACCTTGTCGGATCTGTCCCAGATCAATGGGCGTCTTTGTCCCGCCACAAGCCCGAATCGTGTCATCAAAACCGAGCACATTAACCAGCTAAGTCGCTTTTATGCTAAAAAACTTTCAGTTTTAAAATTTCTTCGGTTCGACCAAGCGTTAAACTTTTTTGGCAAAAATTTGTTGGTGAAAAAATTCCTTGTCATAACTTTGTTTGTGGCACACAAATTCAAATACCTTGTTTACTTGGGGGCTTCCTTTATGAAGCCTTTTCCTCTTGCATATGATTATACTTGTACAACTTCGTTCCTTGTTCGTGTATTACGCCACAATATCCACCATATTGACTTAAGTGTTCTGCAAGCTGGGTTGCCTTGCTCCTGTGCTTACCCCTACATTCTCGGTTGTTCGGCTAGGGAGTAAAGGGAGCACCTCTGTGATTGTCATGATCGGGTCACCCGAGCTCGGACCTCAGACTGGGTGAAGCCAAAAGCTAGCGCTCTTATTGTTTTCAATCATGGTCGGCACAGAATGGAACTCATGAGTACAAAAAATCTATTGCACAAGTCTCATAGTAACAATGAGCAATCGAAGAAAGGTATCGGTGGAGGTACTATTTTCTTTGAAGATGCTTCTTACACTTCGTCAGTAATATAGCATAAGTTCCCTGAGCGGGCTTTGTCTGTTACAACCTTATGGCCTGATTGCCTGGTTATCGGAAACACCGTCGATATTCTCGACAGGTGGAGTACATAACACTTTTCGGCCCTTGACGAAGGGGGAGAAGCCGACGATCGGTTAGGATGCGTTTAAAGTTCGGTTGAACACAGATACGATATAAGTTCTTCGGTACATACAATCATTATACATAAAATTATTTTACCCAAGTCACTTGGTGGCTCTTAAAATTTATATGAGTTGTTTTATAGTAAATGTGTTTTCTTCTTGGTCGTTGCAAAGTCTTTTTCTACCGCTCCCTTTTCGACTCGAGTGTATGGTCAATAGCCGGATAGCCTGTCTTCTCTCTAAAAGACGCTCGAGTTTAGTTCGCTAAACTGACCTCGGAGAAGTACTCCGCCTTGGGGATAAGGAGCTTGAAGCCGTAGGCTGACCCGCGTGAAGTCTTGAGATCGGATGTGTCATGTTAAAGCACGACAGAAGCACAATTTTTTTTTCCAATTTTCGGATTGGCACTGAACACTTGATCTTGTTCGGACGTCAAGTTTTACTGACGTTTTTTTGGTTTTCCAAGATTATGGCACTTTTAAACTATTTGTGTGTTTCCAGCATAAGTCTCGCAGTGCAACGCCGGACACCTTTAGAGATTCGGCAAAAACATTCTCGGGTATTGCTATATATGCATCGGTTTCAAATTGTGTCTTCGGTCAATAATTCGGTTGCCCGGCTCCTGTGCTTGCCTCCTACGTTCCGCTTTGTTCGGCTAGGTGTGCAAAGGGAGAACCACTGCGACTGTGCTTCCAGCTCGCATGGTTAAGCACCTCAGTGGAGAAAGCCAAAAATTGGTTGTCACAATAAGCATAAACTGGCCAGTGATCCGATGACTATGTTAAATGACGGGCCGTTCATAACATTGGAGGAAGTGTTTATGGCTTGACCTTGGCTGTCCTCGAACACTAACCGGGGGCTCGTAGTTAGCTTCCCCAGTTTAAAGCTCCTATGACTACGTGGAAGGTATAAAACCCGCATATCTGAATGCCTCGTTTCCGCTAACACAACTGCCTTCGGGCATGGAGACGTCGGCTAAGGGTTGTCTTGTTATTGCGGAAACACCCTGCATAGTATCTACAAAGGGGTAGAAGCCGATGATGGGCCACTTTCAACTGATAAACGGTTGCAACGGAGACAAAATAAACATATCAACGGCATTTGTATTTAATATACAAGGGTCGCCTTCTGTAATCATCATTATAAAGCCATAAATATGCATCAATTTGACTTAAGATTCTGGCCAACCTAGGTTGCCTGGCTCCTGTGCTTGCCCCTACGTTCCTGATTGTTCAGCTATGCGGTAAAGGGAGCACCTCTATGATTGTTACTACCGGGTCATCCGAGTTAGTACCCCAGACTGGGTGAATCCGAAAGCTAGCAATCTTAAAGGATCACATTGGTCGGCAATGACGGAAGTGAAATTTTTGGTTCATTAATAACATAGAGTTCGGGAATTTTCCACGAACTAAATCCTCAATATTTTCCTCCCGCATTGACCGGAGGTGAGGTTTCATGATCATGATAAGCATGACGACCCAAAGAAAGGAACCGATAGCGGGACTATTTTCTTTGTAAGATGATTCTTATGTTAAAACATAATATAACATATCTCTCTGTGTACCTTTGTTTATAAAACTGTATGGCCGGATTGCCTCATTTTCCATAAATCTTTGCCCTTATAACGGCTTTATAAAGCAGGAAAACACTCCTAGGTTGGCTGAAGAGGTTGAAGCCGATGGTCGGTTAACAAATTTTTGTACAATGCGGTTCTGAGCATTAATGATGTAAAGTACTTGGATACATAGAGTCATTACACATAATTTGTGATTTTACTATGGATATCGATCCTTAATTTGGCCACCCTTGCCCGCATTAAGGCTCGGGGGCTACTGGGCTTCGGGCTTATTATTTACAAATATTAAAGGGGCACATCAATCCCCTGATCTGGTGTTGCCACCCGACCAGTGTCTCAGGGGCTACTGCATTGCCTATTCAATCCAGAAAATTCAAAGTGCTCAGTGTTTGTCTTGACCGAACTATGCACAAACGCGTCTTCAGACAACAATAGGTACCATATGGACCTATCCGGCATCTAGCTAGTATATTACAACGACTTCTCAAAACCCTCTCTCAAGGGTCCATCCGTTGATAACTATCTCCTCTAAATTGCATCTCGGAATTTTAGGCCGACACACACACCTTGAGAGCTACTGGCTACATATCTTGTCAGTAAGTAAATTGCGTCAATCGGAAATAAAATCTGCAAACAATCAGCCCGCAGTCGGGGTGGTGCACCACCTCGGAAGCAGTCCGACATAAAACTCAGGCGCCAGTGGCTGGCTCCATGGAGGGCATTTCTGGCATTAAGCTCGGCTAAACTCCTTCAACTTTTTTGAACCAAGCTGATCTATCACATCTCGGATATAGTCCGGCGTTGGAGCTTGGACACAGTCCGGTGTTGGAGCTCGGATACATTCCGGCATTGGAGCTCGGAAGCAGTCCGACATTGGTGCTCGGCTGTAAAAGATACCTTGAATGCAGTCCGGTGTTGGAGCTCGGACGCAAGAGGACACTGCTGCCCAGGGACAAGTTCAAACCCGAGGTGTGGCATAAAAATGACAAGACATTGATAAGAGTCGATAACTTAAAGGGGCTCCTCGGATACCGGACATGTAAACCCTTCGGATTTTCTTCAGCAATCCTCAAGATTGAGGATAAGAAGATTTGTTGAACCAGTTTTCAAGACCGACGACCGAAGATGAAGAATAGTTTAGAAGAATTGAGGAGAGTCCCCAACTTGAAGACCGGTTCACGGGGCTACTGACAGTGTCCTGGACTAGGGGGTACTCACCACGTCGTCACCCGACCAGTTGGATTGGGCCGAGGACCCCCATGGCCGTTTACTCATGGGCCAGTTTGGACAGCCAAAGTATACACGCGGAAGATTCTACAAGACTTGGTGATCAAGAAAGGACTCCTCCCCACTGGCGCATTCGACTAGGACTCTTGTTATCCTAGGCCTCTGGTACATTATATAAACCGAGGCCAGGCTAGTCGATAGATTATTATGGCATTACTCATCATACCTCTAGGGTTTAGACCACAACATATGATCTCGAGGTAGATCAACTCTTGTAACCCCTATACTCATTAAAGTCAATCAAGCAACATGTAGGGTATTATCTCTTTAAGAGAGTCGAAGCTGGGTAAAATCCCGTGTTCATGTTACCATCGATCCTAAGACACACAACTTGGGACCCCCTACCCGAGATCAACCGGTTTTGACACCGACAGCACCAGGTCCTTTCACGTGCTCAAAAGCTTCACATTTATCTAACTTTTGTGGGCATTTTGCATTTGTCTCTATCACAGAGCCCACCAAAGTTGATGAAGAATTCATGGAATCTGAGTGGATTCAAGCCAAGCAAGATGAATTTCATCAATTTGAGCTCAACAATGTGTGGGAGCTTGTCAAGCGACCAGACCCACGCAAGCACAACATCATCGATACCAAATGGATCTACCACAACAAACAAGATGAAAATGGCCTTGTGGTGAGAAATAAGGCTCGTCTTGTAGCTCAAGGTTACACACAGGTTGAAGGAATTGATTTCGATGAAAGTTTTGCACCTGTTGCTAGACTTGAAGCTATTCACATATTGCTTTCTTACGCTAACCATCATAATATCATCTTACATCAAATGGATGTGAAAAGTGCATTCCTCAATGGTAAGCTAGAGGAAGAAGTATATGTTGCTCAACCACCAGGTTTTGAGGATCTGAAATTTCAGATCACGTCTACAGACTCAACAAGGCCCTCTATGGCTTCAAGCAAGCACCTCGGGCATGGTATGATACATTGAAGGAATTCCTCATGAAGAAAGGCTTCAAAACCGGTTCACTTGACCCAACTCTTTTCAGCAAAGCATATGATGATGAATGATTCGTGTTCCAAATATATGTTGATGATATTATCTTTGGCTGTACTAACCAACATAACATGAGTGAGGAATATCAAATGTCTATGATGGGAGAGTTGAAATTCTTCTTAGGTCTTCAGATTCATCACCAACACAATGGCATATTCATATCTCAGGAGAAATACCTCAAGGATGTGTTGAGGAAATTCGGCATGCAAGATTGCAAAGGCGTCAAAATTCCTATGCCCACAAATGGCCATCTATGCACTGATGAAAATGGTAAATACTTTGATCAAAAGGTATACCGCTCCATGATTGGCTCTTTATTGTATCTATGTGCATCTAGGCCGGATATTATGCTTAGTGTTTGCATGTGTGCCCGATTTCAAGCTCCACCGAAGGAATCACACCATAAGGCTGTGAAGCATATTCTTCAATATCTAGCTCACACTCCAACACTTGGATTATGGTATCCCAAGGGCTCTTACTTTGATCTCATTAGATATTCTGACTCTGACTATGCTAGTGATCGGGTGGACCGCAAGTCAACATCAGGCACATGTCATTTCCTCGGACAATCCTTGGTATGTTGGTCCTCGAAGAAGCAGAACTGCGTATCACTCTCTACTTCTGAAGCTGAGTACATTGCTGCTAGATCCTGTTGTGCTCAATTGATATGGATAAAGCAAACCCTCAAGGACTATGGCATCAATGTAAAGAATATGCCACTCTACTGCGACAATGAGAGTGCTATCAAGATTGCTCACAACTGAGTTCCAAATTCGTCATCATTTTCTTTGTGACCATGTTTTGAAGGGCGACATATCCATCGACCACGCAAATACTGAAGACCAGATGGCCGATATCTTCACAAAGCCCTTGGATGAGAAGAGATTTAGCACGTTGTGGTGTGAGCTAAATATCCTAGAATCTTTGAATGTTCGTTGAAAAGGACACACATCCTAACACTTATGCAAATTCGATGACTTAGATGTGCAACACACGAAGTAACATTTTTCTTCAATCAATAAAGACTAACCCTCTAAGTGTGAAGAAATTAATGAAGAATTTGATTCTCAGAATCCTACGACAATTGTACGCGGTGTCTGAAATCATCATTCTTACACGGTGGGTTATGCCACCAACCAAAGTTGAAAATCTTCAATTTGAGTTTTTCTTCATTTTTGAAATTCCTCAGTTGTTCAATTTCTTCAACTTTGCATTGTCTTCACTCTTTCGGTTGTTGTTCTTCATTGCTATATATATATATACTTGAGTTTTTATGTCCTCTACAACATTCACTTATTGCTAATTCTTCAAGTTTATTTTTCTGCTAAGTGAATGTGATCAGACCCTTTTCCCCTCTATGCTAAACTCAACCCAGTCTATTCACAAATTTTTCATGTGCGTTCTATTTGAAACCCGTTCAAAATCTTCATTGTGTCCTTGTCAGCTAAATAATTTGCAAACGAAACTTTAAAATTTTCTTATCTGAATTTTCGGTTTTTGCCGCTCAAACCGTTCCACATCCCACGATAAGATTTATCTATTCACCCATGATCTGACACGATCTCCACCACACTGTACGTGGGTGACACATGTCGCCAGGATGAGACGGGTCAGGGGCACGTTCGTCCATTTTCCTCGGGTGAGTGGTTTTTTTCACCTCGGCTATAAATACACCTCACCCTCCTCAGACTGCATTTACCCCGCTCGAACTCACTCCCCTCGCTCGAGTTCTCAAGCCCTAGCACCGCAGCTACTTTCATCATTGCTGGTGAGTAAGAGCTTCACTGCCTCAACCTCGTCGTCGTTGTACTCGCGCCGGCCGCAGATATCTTCTCTCCGCCATCGCCGTAGCTGTCTTCCTCTGCCAAGTTAGGGCGTGGAAGATCTGGACTGACCAACTTCCAATCTAACACTCCCAGTTTGTCGTGTTCTTCATCAAGGGTAATAAAAGGTTACTTTTATTGCCTTTGTTGATTCTGATGATTTCCATAAAATCTTCGAAAGGTGTTTATTCTTCAACCTCCACACTTTAAACACCTCACACAATCATCTGTTATTGATTTGTTTCTCCAAGTGACATTTTTCCTCAAGATTCCTAATTGTGTGAATTTCACAATCCATACAACTCTGGAACCTAAGTCAAAAATGCTTAGTGAAATTCTTCAAGACATATCTTGTCAATTTCCTCAAACTTGTTCCTTTTTGCAAAAACTTCTGAGAACGCATATGACCTCTCCAAATTCTTCGCACCTATACTCTGTTCACAGGTACACATGTCTGCTGCTGAATCACTAGTTTCTCATCAACTTAACTCATTTGCAGTGTTGCTCGAAGAAAAACTGCATACTTCTTCAGAGAACTAAATAGTTCAAAATTCTCAGCTGAAGAAAATGGCAGATGGAAAGAGACCTCAGAAGGGAGGGAAGAAACTAGAAGTGAATACTGCTTTTGAAATCCCTGATGACATCAATGCAGGGTATTGCACTCCAATTGAGGCAACTCATGTAAAGGAAACAAAGAATGAGCGCAAGGTGCGCATTCAGAAGATTGAACGAAGATGGGCACGGGAATGGAGGGAATACAGATATGTTACTCCAAAGTACATGAAGAAATTTGTGCTAAAACCTCCTTGCCCAAGACCTCCATTGGCACGTGCAAAATCGCTGATCCCACTAGCCTCAAGCGCGGTGAGGACTATGCTGATGAATGGGCCAAGTGGCAAGCCAAGTTGGCCAAACAGGCCAAGGAAGCAGTGATGAAATTCAACAAAGACTCAGCTGCTACCGCTGCTGAGGCCTCCATAAGCAAGAAAGCTATGCCCAATAAGCCTGCTCGCAAACTGTAGTCCTCAGCAATGCCCTCACGGCCAAGCTCATCTATGCCCTCATGGCATATTCCTCAAGCTGCTCTAGTTCCTCAAGCTGCAAAACCCTCAGCTCCTCCGGCAAAGTCCTCAACACCTGAGCATCTCGCTTCTTGCCTAAGGACCACAGGAATCTCAATTTCTTCAGGAGCATCTGCAAGTTCTTCAGCTCCTCCTCAATCTTCAACAGGCCCCACTTTGCTGAAGGCCAAGCCTACTGCTGGATGAGGCACTAGACTAAGTCCTCACAAGAAGCAAGTTGCCTTCCAAGTGCCGTCAGATGATGATGAAGCTGATGATGAGGAATTAGCCGAAATCATCAGAGACAGACTACAAAGGGCCATCAGAGCTAAGGGCAGTATTGTGCCACTCATGTTGGTTCCGAAGAAGATCCTGGACTTCATTGACCTCTGTCACAAGGACTCAAACACTCCCTTACCAGAATTAAATCACACTCCTGGCCAATGTCATATGTTGACGGCCTTCATTTCTGAAGAAAATGGAAATTTGATCAAGCCAAGTCTGTGAATAAAGCTCAGTACAAGAAACATCACTTTTTGAAGGAAAATGTTCTCAAGCTATCACCTAATGAACTTGTTGCTCTGCAATCTGAAATCAAGAAACTCATTGATGAATTTGACTCCTACAAGGCAGAATGGCTTGGAGCCAAGGTCAGATTCGTCAGAATGGCGAAGGGATTTACTTCCAATGTTGCTGCTCCAACGCACATTGAAGTTCCTCAGGCTGAAGCATCTGCACAGCCAACTGAAGAACATGCCAGCACCGCTGATCAAAATTAGGCTGCTGATCAAACTGAAAGTACTAGGGCTGATGAAGCTATTCCAGCTACTAAAGAAACTGCGAGGGCATCCACTAGTGTTGCGCTTGAAGAATAAGACAGGCCAGCTGAAGCATCTGACGCTGCGCCTGAAGAAACTAAACAAGCTAGGACAACTACATAAGTTGTGCCTAAAGAAACTGCACCAATTTCCTCTGCTCCTCCTGCACCAACACCAACGCCAATTCAAATCCTTCCATCTGCATTAGAAGCAAAGAAAACCAAGGCTGCAGAGTGAGCTGCACTCAAGGAAAGGAAAACATATGCTTCCTTAGAGTCTTCTGCTCCCAAGAAGGCGAAGACTTTGACCAGCTCTTATGAAAATTCAATAGATGATGTTCCTCTTTCAAGCATGCCATCAAAGGAAATTGTTCCTTTTGGTGAAGATTATGTGATCCCAATCGGATCAGATGAAGATATTCCTTCTGCTGCTTCGTCAGAGCAAATGGACAAACAAATTGAAGTGGATAATGTCACTTCAACCCCTTTGGTATCATCGCCCATGCCTCAGTTCACGGCTGAAGAGACAGGCGTTGAGAAAATAGAAGAAGAAGAAGAAGACGTGGACATTGGGTGCACCACTCCAATGTTGAATGATGACTATTGGGAAAGTCATCACCCCAATTACCCCATGTTCACCCCATTGCAATAGATTCCTCAGTCCCCAGTCCAGACTGAAGAAATTCATACGGGCTCTAATGAACCTCAAGCACCTCCTCTCACCATGCCTGAAGAAATTCTAGCCACTGGTGCTAATGTTAATGCTGATGAAGAAAAGGATACCCAGGCTGCCACTGAAATGGAAACTGAAGTTCCTCAGCTTGTGACCCTGAGACTGTGATTCAAGATATAGTGAAGACATTGACAGATACATCTCAACCCAAGCCGAAGAATCCATTCTCAAAGACACAGAAGTTCAAGGCTTATGACTTCTTTCATGAGCATGTATTCTTCACTGATTACAACCCATATGACTCTGCTCGTCTTTGAAGGAAGTGTTTCTAGGCAGCAAGTCAGACGAACTTCTCTTCACTTCTATTCGATAAGGACAAGATCTTTGACCATGAGCATATTCCTCATGTGGATATGGAATCACTGCCTTGCTTCACCCCAGTCCTCAATGTTCTTCATGACGCTGGGCTACTAAATTTCCGCACTGATATATGTGATTGGAATGAAGAGCTAATTCTTCAGTTCTATGCGACGCTGCACATCACCAGAAATTATGATGTTATAAATTCTTGGGTGTTGGACTGGATCACAGAGAACACTCATTTCAAAGCACCGGCCTCTGAATTGCTTCATGCCCTGCCTATCAGTCCTCCCCTTGAAGGTGCACATCTCCTCTATCATGAACATGAGCTTTGTGATCATTTCATGCAAGTATTGATGAAGCCGCTGAAGTCTGGCGAAGCCCCAAGAACCAAATTCCTTGTGAAGGAATTGCTTTATGTACCTTGGACTATCTATCACATTTTGACCAAGAGCCTGAGTCCAATCAAAGTCCACGACTCTAATGCAGAAGAGGTCGTTGGCATCATGAAGAATCTGCTATTCAATATCATGCATGGTATTACAACCAACTACCATGATTTCTTCATGAACACTATGGCAAATGTTGCTCTTTCTCTGTTTAAATTGAAGCCTTATGCTCCCTGGATCATGAAATTCATCAGATCAAGGTTTTCAATTAACTACAAAGCCGATACTATTAACCATGGTAGCTACTTGCCCAGTCCTCAAGCGGACTATTTCCTCAGCTGATAAGAAGGGCAACGCCACTATTATTGATGAAGGCATTCGTCCATTGGATGGACAGTTCCGCAAAGCTGCATCCTACTCCGCCAATGATGACTCTACCACTCTTGAATCTACCGCCAATGCTTCAAAGCAAAATTCTCAAGGCACAACTCCAAGGGTGATGACTGCTCGTGAGCTTCTCCTCAGTCCTGATCAGAAGGTCGATCGCTACAGAAAGGGGTCAAGCATCAGTTTGGTTCAATTCTTCACAACATGACAGCTACACACAATTCATCGAAGAAGAACCATTACTACCTCCATGAAGTATTTGATCGCACTTGGGCTATTCTGTCTCATCTCTACGGTGAAGAAGATCTCAAGCAGATGGGCTTCAAGCAGGACTTTGGCTGGACTAAGCTACCATCGAAGAAATTCAAGAAAGTCGAAGTTCCTTCTTTGGTGGTTGTCGGTGTCAAAACCGGCGGATCTCGGGTAGGGGTCCCAAGCAGTGCGTCTTAGGATCAATGGTAACAGGAGACAAGGGACATGATGTTTTTACCCAGGTTCGAGCCCTCTCGATCGAGGTAAAACCCTACTCCTGCTTGATTAATATTGATGATATGGGTAGTACAAGAGTTGATCTACCACGAGATCAGAGAGGCTAAACCCTAGAAGCTAGCCTATGGTATGATTGTTGTTTTATATCTCTATCGACTAGCCTGGCTCCGGTTTATATAATGCACCAGAGGCCTAGGATAACAAGAGTCCTAGCCGAATACGCCGGTGGGGGAGGAGTCCTTGTCTTGCTCGCCAAGTCTTGTGGATTCTTCCTTGTATGCGGCAGCTGTCCGGACTGGCCCATGAGTATACGGCCACGGGGTCCTCGGCCCAATCCAACTGATCGGGAGACGACGCATTGAGTACCCCCTAGTCCAGGACACCGTCAGTAGCCCCCTAAACAGGTCTTCAAGTTAGGGATGCTCCTCGATTCTTCCGAACTGTTCTTCATCTTCGGTTGCTGGTCTTGAAAACTGGTTCAACAAATCTTCTCATCTTCGATCTTGAGGATCGCCGAAATGCATTCGACGAGTTTACACGTCGGGTATCCGAGGAGCCCCTTTAAGTTTCCGGCCTTTATCAATGCCTTGTTATTTTTATGCCACACCTCGGGTTCGGAGTTGTTCCCGGGAGGCAGTGTCCTATTGCATCCGAGCTCTAACGCCAGACTGCATTCAAGGTATCTCTTGCAACCGAGCACAAATGCCGGACTGCTTCCCGGCTCTAACGCCGGAATGTATCCGAGCTCCAACACGGGACTATGTATCCGAGCTCCAACGCCGGACTGTATCCGAGCTCCAACACCGGACTATGTATCC
The DNA here is from genome assembly GCF_018294505.1 of Triticum aestivum. Taxonomy (NCBI): domain Eukaryota; kingdom Viridiplantae; phylum Streptophyta; class Magnoliopsida; order Poales; family Poaceae; genus Triticum; species Triticum aestivum. The sequence continues at coordinate 578,292,713 of NC_057813.1, read as the reverse complement.
GAGCTCCAACGCTGGACTGTATCTGAGGTGTCGTAAATCACCTTGGTTCAAAGAAGTTTGAAGGAGTTTAGCCGAGCTTAATGCCGGAAATGCCCTCTATGGAGCCAGCCACTAGCGCTCGAGCTTTATGCCGGACTGCTTTCGAGGTGGTGCACCTCCCCGAATGTGGGCCGATTTTTATCAATATTTTTGATTGGTGCAATTTATTCTCTGCCGAGATACATAGCCAGTAGCCCTCAAGGTGGGTATCGGTCTAAAACCCGAGATGCACATGAAGGATGACATAAGACCGCTGATCCCCGTAGCCGCTGAGACTCAGGTTGATTTGCAAAATCGATCTGAGGATCAAGATCTAGCTCAGCAGAATACTTCGGGACGCAAAAAGCGGCGTGCTCAGTCCTCGAGACTCAGGTTGGGTGCGGCCGACTAACCCGAGGATCAAAATCTCCTTGGAAACTGTATTGCACTTAAAATTTTCTGCATAGAACATGCAATGCAGTAGCCCCCGAGACACTGGTCGGCTGGCAACACCAGATCAGGGGATCGATGTGCCCCTTAAATATTTTTAAATAATAAGCCCGAAGCCCAGTAGCCCCCGAGGCTTAATGCGGGCACGGGAGGCCGAATTAAGGATCGATATCCATAGTAAAATCACAAATTATGTGTAATGACTCTATGTATCCAAGTACTTTACGTCATTAATGCTCGGATCCGCATTGTACAGAACTTTGTTGACCGACCATCGGCTTCCACCTCCTCAGCCAATAGCCGAGGAGTGTTTGTCCTACTTTATAAAGCCTTTATGAGGGCAAAGATTTACAACAAACAAGGCAATCTGGCCATACGATTTTATAAACAAAGGTACGCGGAGAGACATGTTATATTACTGTTTAACAGAAGAAATGTCTTCCAAAGAAAATAGTCCCGCTATCGGTTCCTTTCTTTGGGTTGTCATGCTAAGCATGTTCATGAAACCTCAGCTCCAATGTAAGAGCAAAATATCGAGGATTTAGTTTGGGAGGCCAGTTAATAGCCCCCGGTAGTGTTTGGCGATAGTCGAGATCAACCCGTAAACACTTCGGCCATTGTTATGAATGGCCCGTCATTTAACGCCATCATCGGATCGCCGACCAGTTTACGCTTATTGTGACAGTCAGTTTTCGGGTTTCTCCACTGATGTGCTTAACCATGTGAGCTGGAAGCACAATCGCAGTGGTTCTCCCTTTGCACACCTAGCCGAACAAAGCGGAACATAGGAGGCAAGCGCAGGAGCCGGGCAACCCAACTATTGACCGAAGACACAATTCGAAACCGATGCATATATAGCAATATCCAAGGATGTTTTTGCCGAATCTCTAAAGGTGTCCAGCGTTGCACTGCGAGACTTGTGCTGAAAACACACAAATAGTTTAAAAGTGCCATGGGCTCGAAAAGCCAAAAAACTTATTCAAAAGGTTAATGTCCGAACTAGATCAAGTGTTCGGTGCCAATCCGAAAACTGGACTTTAGAAAAAAAAGGTGCTTCTGCCGTGCTTTAACATGACACATCCTATCTCAAAACTTCAAGCGGGTCAGCCTACGGCTTCAACCTCCTATCCCGAAGGCGGAGTACTTCTTACTGGGCCAGTTTAGCAAACTAAACTCTAGCAGCTTTGAGAGAGAGATTAGGCTCCCCGGCTAGTGACCGCACACTTGTGTCGAAAAAAGGAGTGATAAATAATAATAAAAACTTTGCAACGACTAAGAAGAAAAACACTTATCATAAAATGGCTCATATAAATTTAAGAGCCCCCAAGTGACTTGGGTAAAAGAATGATTGCATGTACCAAAGTATTTATATCATATCTATGTTCAACCAAACTTTAAACGCGTCTTAACTGACCGTCGGCTTCTCCCTCTTCGGTCAAGCACCAAAAAGTGTTATGTACTCCATCTGTCGAGAATATCGACGGTGTTTCCAATAACCAGGCAATCAGGCCATAAGGCTGTAACAGACAAAGCGCGCTCAGGGAACTTATGCTATATTACTGTGAAGAGTAAGAAGCATCTTCGAAGAAAATAGTATCCGCACCGATACCTTTCTTCGGTGCTCATTGTTATTATGAGACTTGTGCAATAGATTTTTTGTACTCATGAGTTCCGTTGTGTGCCGACTATGATTGAAAACAATAAGAGCGCTAGCTTTTGGCTTCACCCAGTCTGAGGTCCGGCTCGGATGACCCGATCGTGACAATCGCAGAGGTGCTCCCTTTACTCCCTAGCCGAACAATCGGGAACGTAGGGGTAAGCACAGGAGCCAGGCAACCCAGCTTGCAAATCGCTTAAGTCAATATGGTGCATATTGTGGCATAATACACGAACAAGGAACGAAGCCGTACAAGTATAATCATATGCAAGAGGAAGAAGCTTCATGAAGGAAGCCCCCAAGTAAACAGGGTATTTGAATTTGCGCGTCACAAACAAAGTTTGGACAAGGAAATTTTTACAAGCAACTTTTTTCCAAAAAAGTATAATGCTTGGCCGAGCCGAACACAAGTTAAAAATTTAAAACTTTGAGCATGAAGACAACTTAGCTGGTTAATGTGTTTGGTATTGATGACGCGGTCCGAGCTTGATGCGGGACATGGTTCCATCCCCGAGCCGGTCCCGAGGTGGCGGAGCAAAGAGCTCGGCACTCCGAAGTGGTGACATAGCACGGTCAATGCAGGACGGCAGGGTGATGTCGAAGTCCCCGGCATGGGGTAATGAAGTGTTGACGAAGCCCCTCGTCCAACCGAGGTGACGCCCAAGGATATAGTCCGGCTGGATCATTTCCTGTGCACAAAAAATAGTGCAAACCGGATATAATAGTAATAATAATAATAAAAATCATTGCATAACAAATAATTTATGCAAAGTGAGTAATAAAAGAAATATGGCCTGGCGCCGAAGTCAATGTCGATGTAGGGCGGCGGCGTGATGCGGTAAAGGCATGGCAAGGCCTGAATTCACAGGTCGGTTCGAGTTCCGGATGCGGCGTTCGCCGGACTATGTATGGAAACTGACCGAACCACCATGCGACCGTCGTTAATGCGGCCACCATTTGATAGACCTGGCTTATTTTGTAGCAATCCGAAGAAAGGTGATTCCCAAAATTGGGACTCAATCCGCACACCTATCGCCTGATGGGCAATAAAGCAATGACATGGCGATACTGGCAAAGTATGGCTCGCCGAGGCAAAGCCCTCGGTCTAGCTAATGTGACGAAGCCAGTCGGCCAGCGACGCCGAAGTCTCCGGAGTAGGTTGATGAAGAGATGATGAAGCCCCCGGTCCAACTAACGTGATGAAGCCTCGGCGTCAGCCGATGAGTCGAAGTAGGTCGGCATGGTGGACACCAGCTTGAGAAAGCAATAGTGCGGCTCTGCCGATGCAGGTCGTGACGTGGTCGATGTCGGCTTGATGAAGTGACCGTGCGGTGATGCAGGTGTGCCCGCTCCGTGTAATCTGTGGGGCGATGATGTTGGTGACGATTTATCCTTCGCGATGCCGAACTATTGTTCGGCTGGCCGATATGATGATCCGAAGAAATTGAGCTCGGCTCAACAAAGCGACGACGTGTCTAATGCAGGTCGGCCGCCGTAGAGTGATGTTGTCGGGCTGGTTTGACACCGGCGCGACGGTGATGTTCGTATTACAAGAATACTTTTAATACTACTGGGATGTGTTTGAGAATAAAACACAACACCTCATATGAAAACTTCCTTCAAAAAGGATGTCCGAGATCCCGTTCATAAAGAAGATGAATTCGGGTCGGATTCGTTCTCGCGCAGAAAACAGATCCAAAAAGTGATGCACTAATCGGAAGTTTCCTGGAGTTTGGACGGTCGGATCGAGCTGAATTTTTGTCAGGTGGTAGATATGGGAATTGCGCAGCAAATCAACGGTTGGATCCTCGAAAGGACATCCGAGATAGATGCTGGATACCACGCCCTAAACTCGTCCGGATTCTCATCCAGATTCAACAGGGCTCCGGTATATCGGAGATTGCCGGAGATTCCTCCATTAGAACTCGACGAAATTTTTGCAGGGTTGTTGTAGACTTAATTCTGCATAATTCCACCGAAGTAATCGTTTAGGTGACACTCGAGGAGGCGGTGGTGGCAGATACAAGTTTGTTGTCCAGAAAAATAGCACAGTCGCCCGAGGGCAATGTTGACGTTGAGCCCCCGAGCTCCATAGATGACTCCTCCATGATGTTCATAGAGATCGGAGTTGGTGTTGATGAAGGCCCTCATCCGAACATGATGATTGGAGGTAGGGCGCAGTCCTCGGTCAAGCCAAGGTGACCAGTCGAGCTGGTGACGAAGAAGCCGACGTCGCAGTTGACCTGCAGTCGAGCCATCGTAGCAGTTGACCAATGTCGGTGTCAAAACGGGCGGATCTCGGGTAGGGGGTCCCAAGCAGTGCATCTTAGGATCAATGGTAACATGAAACAAGGGACACGATGTTTTTACCCAGGTTCAGGCCCTCTCGATGGAGGTAAAACCCTACTCCTGCTTGATTAATATTGATGGTATGGGTAGTACAAGAGTTGATCTACCACGAGATCAGAGAGGCTAAACCCTAGAAGCTAGCCTATGGTATGATTGTTGTTGTATATCTCTATTGACTAGCCTGGCCCCGGTTTATATAATGCACCAGAGGCCTAGGATAACAAGAGTTCTAGCCGAATACACCGGTGGGGGAGGAGTCCTTGTCTTGATCGCCAAGTCTTGTGGATTCTTCCTTGTATGCGGCAGCTGTCCGGACTGGCCCATGAGTATACGGCCACGGGGGTCCTCGGCCCAATCCAACTAATCGGGAGACGACGCGTTGAGTACCCCCTAGTCCAGGACACCGTTAGTGGCCATCTCATTCTCTTCATCGTCCGAGACTAATGAAAATGAATATTTGGACGACACTACGGCAGGCCCTACTCCAACAACCGACCCCAACAACGCTGGCGCTCCTCCATCGACTTCGTGATGATATTCTTAAGGGGCGTTAGTCCTCACATTTCGTCCCTTTTGGTCATTTGATGACAAAGAGGAAGAAGATTGAGTTAGTCTTCAAGCGGGTCTATCTATATGACCGTTTTTTAAGTTGCAACTCTCGCTGAAGTGTTTGTTGGATCCAGTTGTAAACTTAAGTCCAATGGCGACCTGATATTTTAGCTCTGTTTTTCTGCATGCTATTTCCTCATATATGTTATGCACGCATGCTGAATTACATCAATCACCATATTTCTTCATGCATTTCAAATTCTTCATTCGATATGTTAAATCAATGTATGAATTACAAGATATAGGGGGAGATCTCAATGATATTACTCTACAATGTGCATCTACTATCAAAAGCAATTTCCTCAAATATGCACATCTTTAGGGGGATTTCTTCTGTATCTTACAATCAAGTTCCTCAAAATTGAGCACTTTCAATTTATATGTTTATCCCCGTTGAAAACTTAACCTATTTGTCATCAATCAGCAAAAAGGGGGAGATTGTAAGTGCATCTAGTGCCCCTTAGTGATTTTGGTGTATTGAAGACTTATAGATTAAGGGACTAATATGTTTGTGAGTGTACACATGCTCTATAAGTCGATCAGGAGTTTGATAGTTACTGTGAAAGTCGACCCCTAAAAATGAATGTCTTCAACTGAAGACTTTGGCTCACTTGAAGACTTTGAAAGTGAAGAAATGGTGTGACATTCAAGACTTGGATATTCATGCGAGGATTATGAAGCGTGAAGTCTTTTGTTTTCATAGTTTCATTTTCTATTTCTTGAGTCATAGGAAACACCGTACTGTTAAAGGGGGTCGAGGTAAATACTAAGGAAACTGATTTCCAATTGATGCTCATCTCAAAATCCTATACCTATCCAATCCTTTGAATGAAGCCTTTGGAAATCTCATATTAGTTCAGTCAATTTCTTCTATGACAAAGATGAAGATCTTCTGGTCTTTGAGGAATTTGTTCTGACTGAGGAGTTAGGAATTCGCCAGTGCGGATTGCCTACACAGTGAGGAACATGATAGCCCCAAGGAATTTGATACCTCAAACCCGACCGTTGCTGTGCTACATGCCAGCTGTCCAAAATATCGTACCACCTAACGGTCATATCATGTCAGGCTACTCCCTAGGCTATAAATAGCCGCCCCCCTAAAACCACTAGCTGGTTGGCTGCTCTGAGAGAAACTGACACTTGTCAATTGAGAGCATCCCGTCCTCCGAGGACTTTGAGCGAAAATCATCAAGTGAGGAAAACCCAAATCCCAAACTCAAACACCTACAAACACAAAGTGATTGAGCATCACTGAAGAGATTTTTCCTGTGTGGAACCGACACATGTTACCTTTGAGGACTATGTATCCTCCACACGGTTAGGCATCATGGTCTGAGCATCCAAGAGGAATTGTGGATCACCGAGTGACCAAGCCTGTGAAGACTTACCACGAGTGTTGGGCGAGGTCTATGTGATCTTAGCTCAAGGAGAATATGGTGAGGACTATGTGTCCAGGACTGTGTGTCCTCGAGTTTAAATACTCAGCCGCTCCAACTAGACGTACAACTGTCACAATAGTTGGAACTGGTCTACCAAATCATTGTCTTCACCAAGCCAACTGGTTCTATTTCCTAAACCCTTTCATTTCCTCATTCATGTGTTGATGAACCTGATCATTACTGTTTGAAGACTTTGTCTGAAGAATTTCTCTATTTCCTCAATCCAATTTGTTCAGTCACATAGTCTTAAGCCAGCTTATCTTGTTATCACGCTTTGTGTACTTTGTGCTTGTTTTCATTTCATCATGATCACTATGCTATGCTTTGTTATGCTTATGCTTGAGTACTTATTTCGCTACTAGTGTGTCGTTACTTAGGAATTTCTTCACCTAGAAATTCCTCAGGAACGAATTTTTAAAAATCACTTTTTCACCCCCCTCTAGTCGATATAACACACTTTCAGCATCCCTTGAAAACATCTGCCCGCCTCGAGGAGGGTTTTTCTGTTTCATAACACACAGTTGTTATCTCCGGACCGTGTGCGATGTTTCTTGTTCCCAATACCACCTGCATCCCTAGAAAATATCTGCCTACCTCGAGGAGCGTTTTTCTGTTTCATAACACATGGTTGTTATCTCCGTACTGTGTGCGATGTTTCTTGTTCCCAATCCCGCCTGCATCCCTAGAAAATATCTGCCCGCCTTGAGGGTTTTTCTTTTTCATAACACACAATTGTTATCTCCGGACCGTGTGCGATGTTTCTTGTTCCCAATCCTGCTTGCATCCCTAGAATATATTTGCCCGCCTCGAGGGTTTTTCTATTTCATAACACACGGTTGTTATCTCCGGACCTTGTGCGATGCCCCATCATCAAAATTTTCAATAGCCCCAGCATTTCACTCCCGGTTTTGACTCCCGCGTAGTAAAATTTCCAGTACCCGCGTCATTTCCTCAAACACACCCCCCGCTCCTCCACACAGACACACCAAAACATCCTCGGGCATGCGCACCCACACACAAACCCCCTCCCTCACTCGAAACCCTAGCAAGGTCCCCGCTCCCGCAGCCCTGCAAGATCTCCATTGTCAACATCTGCTGGTTTGCCCGTGCAACTTACCCACAGATCTCCATACCTAGGCCGCCCTGAGTTTCTTAGATGTTGCCTGCCAAACCCGCCCTTTCCCATAGATCCTCATCCCCATCCCCCACTCTAGAGCGTCGCAGCCTAAGACCGGGTACGCTTCCCATGGAGCTCGAGGAGCGATTTGCCCAAAAGAGGTGTATCATGGTCTCTTTGCCCGACGTCGCCGAGGAAGCTGACGACCATTACTGGCCACAGACACTCAATGAGCGGGCTAGAGTATGTAGGTATGTCGCAGATGCCGGCTATGACATCGAGGTTGTCGACATCGAGTATGAGTGGCCCACCGCCAACCCCTCGGGTTCAACCGCCGTCGATCTCATCCATGGACCTGCCGCTGATCTCCTCTGGCTCGCTGTCAAGAATTTTCCATCATACATCGCCATCGAGCCCCTTTTGTCATTTCTGAAGGACATGTTCTGCGATGCGGGCTTGGGATCCACAGCTTCCAAGTCAAACCTCATTGACAGCGACCACGAGGAGGGCATCCTCTCTGGCTCTTCCAAGGGGAAAGAGCCCATCTGCTCTTCCAAGGGGAAAGAGCCCGTCTGCGACATCAGGGAGGGCACCCTACAACCATGCTCTTCCAAGGGGAAGGAGCCCATCTGCGACAATATGGAGCACATCCAGGGTCCTTGCTCTTCCCACGGGAACGAGCCCATCTGTGACAAGTGAGGAAACCCATGATTTGTTTTGCCGTGCCTCTTCACAGGGGGAAACCCATGATTTGTTTTGTCGAGTCCCTTTTGTAGTGTAGTCAGAATATGTCCAGTTTTAATTGCTATATCTGGTTGTTTGCAGTATGCCTTGTTTATTTCAGTTGTTCACAATGTGATGCTCTATGTGTGCAATTATTTACTGTGCAGTACTTTTCATCAATCCAGTTTTAAACATACCGATAGGAATGCATATATTTGCTTGCTGTTAAGCGTGTTATAGCTAGCATACGCCTCTTTTAAAGTTTTTTGATTGTTCTGTTATTTGTAGTTAGCATTTGTCCAGTTTCAAACGCTATCTTTGGTTGTTCGTAGTATGCCTTGTTTATTCCAGTTATTCACAACGTGATGTTCTATATGTGCAAGTACGAATTGTGCAGTGCAATTTCATCAGTACGAGTTTCAACAATACCACTACGAATGACTACATTTGGTTGCTGCATCTTGTAGTTAACACACAATTCCATTTTTATTTAACAATATCTAGTGTACTTAGACCGGCACAATACTAGTTTGAATGACTATGTTTGCTTGTTGTTAAAAGTTAGTCCCATGGCAGTTAACACACATTTCCACTTGTTTTGCTTTACTAGGATGCTTAAACCTGCACACTGAAGCTATCTTTTGGAGATTATTTTGTCTGCCATGGATAGTTTTGGTTGATGTTTGGCCTGTTGTGCTTAACATGCTTGTCGATGTACCTACACAGGACAATTCTGGGAACAACTGATGTTTTCCATCGAGGTTAGTTTCATCCCATGGCTTATATATGCTCACTGTTCAGGATATCGGTAGCTGGTTCCATATAGGCCAGGGGCTGATAAGGGACTAATCAGTGAATCAGACTTTTAACTGAATATATCTGCAACCCATTTATCGCTAGGTTAACTAGGGCCATATGTACTATATCTGAGGCTACATAGGAACATGCACTGTACTTAATGTCTACATATGCAATCCTAGGCTACATAGCAACAAGGAAGAGTGTTACCTTAATGTTCTGATGATGTCTAGATATACGTAGAAGAGCAGCAGCAGCCGCAACAACAACAACACAATCCTGTTTGGATACTCAACTTAGCTAAAGGTTAGAGTTAGTTTCTAGCTCATGACTAACCCTGAACTAACTCCATCCAAAGAGGTGTTTGGATGACATGGTTAGATACTTAGATTGACAATAAATGCACTAGGAGAACTAGCTCCAATTAGCACCTCTTGGGTTGGATAGTTTTTTTGGGTGGGTTATATAGATGAAACTAGCTCAAACTAGCCCTCATGTTTAGATATACTTTAGGGCTATTGGAGCCCGAACTAGCTCAAACTAACTCTAACCCATGGATACAGCAACAGTTAATCAACCGATAATTTGTAAGAATGCAATAAACTCCTTCTGGCCCATAATATAAGATGTTAATTCATCTAATATGTGAGTATATTGGATGTTATAAGATATTATAGAAGAGTGTTGTACTACATCATTGTGCAGTTGGTGTTTAGCTTCTAATATTAACTTGGTTCTTTTTGGTACATATGTCATTCATAAAGATCCGTGCTTCGACCCTTTTTGCGTATGGAGAAATGAGATATCGATGAACCAGCATCAAGTGAGGAAGCTTATAAAGATTGTTAGTAAAATGGGTCAAAAGATGGCAATTAAACTATTTGTTTACACTTTATCCAATACAACAGCAAACTGAGGATGGTAAGTAAGAACTCTGCAACCTTCTTTTTACTGCCCATAATGAGTTGTGTTAGATGGCAATGTCTGAATATTTTTTTCCTTGCAGTGGTTCCCAAAGCAGTTTACTCAAGATTACCTCTCAAACAACATGATTGGTGGGCATGCTAAGGTTAAAGTATTTCTACCAGAACACGATGATTATCTAGATGTTTTCATGAAGACCGTGAAGGATGCATGGGCGGGTGGTCACCACAAGGGGGACTAGAGACGTGTGTGCCTTCTGCATGGAGGACGGCACAATATGGTCATTCCGCTTCACCTTGTTCAACAACCAGAATGTATTTCGCCTCTTTCTTTATAGTCTTTAATAGTACAAGTATACAACTATCGTTCATCATTCTTTATTTGGTTCTTATGTAATTATTGATATGTACCTATGAATCGAATAATGCATTGGTTGTCTGAACCTGATGGATATGAATAAAGCTATAGCATACATTCAAATTCAAATCCCGTACAATTTGATATAGTGCTACCTCTCGAGCTTGCGTTGGTTTTCCCTTGAAGAGGAAAGGGTGATGCAGCAAAGTAGCATAAGTATTTCCCTCAGTTTTGAGAACCAAGGTATCAATCCAGTAGGAGAAGACGCACAAGTCACCGAATACCTGCACAAACAATTAACAACTTGCAACCAACGAGATAAAGGGGTTGTCAATTCCTTCACGGTCACTCGCAAAAGTGAGATCTGATAGATATAGATAAACGGTAAAGTAAATATTTTTGGTATATATTACGGTGGGTGAACAAGATTCAATAATATGGAAAAGAGACCCGGGGGCCATAGGTTTCATTAGTGGCTTCTATCAAGATAGCACATATTATGGTGGGTGAACAAATTACTGCCGAGCAATTGATAGAAAAAGTGCATAATTATGATGACATCTAAGGCAATGATCATGAACATAGGCATCACGTCTGTTTCAAGTAGACCAACTCCTGCCTGCATCTACTACTATTACTCCACACATTGACACCTATCTAGCATGCATCTAGAGTATTAAGTTCGTAAAGAACGGAGTAACGCATTAAGCAAGATGACATCATGTAGAGGAATTAACTCAAGCAATATGATGAAAACCTCATCTTGTTATCCTCGATGGCGACAATACAATATGTGCCTTGCTGCCGCTACTATCACTGGGAAAGGACACCGCAAGATTGAACCCAAAGCTAAGCACTTCTCATATTGCAAGAAAGATCAATCCAATAGGCCAAACTAAACTGATAATTCGAAGAGACTTGCAAAGATATAAAATCATGCGTATAAGAATTTAGAGAAGAACCAAATAATATTCATAGATAATCTTGATCATAAATCCACAATTCATCGGATCTTGGCAAACACACAAGAGTAATACATCGAATAGATCTCCAAGAACATCCAGGAGAACATGGTATTGAGAATCAAAGAGAGAGAAGAAGCCATCTAGCTAATAATTATGGACCCGAAGGTCTGTGGTAAACTACTCACGCTTCATCGGAGAGGTAATGGTGTTAATGTAGAATCTCTCCGTGATCGAATCCCCCTCCGGCAGGACGCCGGAAAAGGCCCCAAGATGGGATCTCATGGGTACAGAAGGTTGCGGCGGTGGAAAATTGGTTTCGTGGCTCCCCTGATGTTTTTAGGGTATAAGAGTATATATAGGCAAAGGAACTAGGTCAGGGGAGCCGCGAGGGGCACACGAGGGTGGGGGCGCGCCCTCCTGCCTTGTGTCTTCCTCGTTGTTTCTCCGACATCATCTCCAAGTCTTCTGGTTTGCTTTCAGTCGAAGAAAGATCATCGCGAAGGTTTCATTTTGTTTGGAATCCATACCCTATTCCTTTTCTACAAACCTCTAAAATAGGCCAAAAAAACAGAAACTGGCACTTGGCCCTTGGTTAATAGGTTAGTCCCAAAAATAATATAAATGAGCATATTAAAGCCCATTAAACATCCCAAACAGATAATATAATAGCATGAAACAATCATAAATTATAGATACGTTGGAGATGTATCAGATCTCATGGGTACAGAAGGTTGTGGCGGCGGAAAGGTGTTTTCGTGGATGCCCCTGTTGTTTTGGGGATATATGGAATATATAGGCGAAAGAATTAGGCCAGGAGGGTCACGAGGGGCCCACAAGGGTGGGGGCGTGCCCTACCCCCTGGGTGCACCCTCCGTCCTTGTGGATGCCTCGCGGCTCCTCCGACTTCATATCCAAGTCTCCTGGTTGTTTTCTGGTCCAAGAGAAATCATCGCGAAGGTTTCATTCCGTTTGGACTCTGTTTGGTATTCCTTTTCTGCAAAACTCAAAAACACGGAAAAACAGGAACTGGCGCTGGAATCTAGGTTAATAGGTTAGTTTGAAAAATTATATAAAATAGCATATTAATGCATATAAAACAACCAAAACAGATAATATAATAGCATGGAACAATCAAAACATATAGATACATTGGAGACGTATCGCACACCCGCCCACAAGGGGCTTGTGCGCCCATCTCCCTAGCTGCCGGACCTACGGGAAGGAAGGGGGGGTTGGCCCCTCCTCCCTTTCCCTCCACATGAGAGAAAGGAAGGGGGCGCCACTGTCGGTGTCAAAACCGACGGATCTCGGGTAGGGGGTCCCGAACGGTGCGTCTAAGGTCGATGGTAACAGGAGGCGGGGGACACGATGTTTACCCAGGTTCGGGCCCTCTCTATTGAGGTAATACCCTACTTCCTGCTATATTGATCTTGATGGATATGAGTATTACAAGAGTTGATCTACCATGAGATCGTAAGGACTAAACCCTAGAAGTCTAGCCTATGAGGATTATGATTGTGTATGTCTATACGGACTAAGGCCTCCAGTTTATATAGGCACCAGAGGGGACTAGGGTTGTAGAAAGTCGGTTATAGAGAAAGGAATCTTCATATCCGATCGCCAAGCTTGCCTTCCACACCAAGGAGAGTCCCATCCGGACACGGGAGAGAGTCTTTGGTCTTGTATCTTCATAACCCAACAGTCCGGCCCACATCAATAGTCCGGCTGTCCGAGGACCCCTTAATCCGGGACTCCCTCAGTAGCCCCTGAACTAGGCTTCAATGACGAGGTGTCTGACGCGCAGATTGTCTTCGGCATTGCAAGGCGGGTTCCTCCTCCGTATACTCCAAATCTTCCTTCGGACATAGGAAACATGTCCGGCTCTGCAAAACAAATTCCACACACAACCATAGAGAGTATAATATTTGACGAGTCCAATCCGCTGACAACTTTTCATAGCATGACATCATGTCGCTGTCCGGTCTTTATTCAAACTGTTTTTAGCCCACCGCTCCATATTTCGAGATGCGATTTCATTGGCATGTCTTGTCAAAGCAGAGATCGTGTCCCCTTATTGCGGGATTCTCATCAATACAGGTGTGGATAACCCAACCGTTCTGGTGGCAAGATTCCTCGGGAATAGGCAGTTTTTAATGCCTAAGAGGGGGCGCTTGATATTCATTGCCTCAATAAAGGGGCTAAGACCCTTCCCTTCTCTTCTACACTAGTCCTTTCCTCAACCTCTCCCACCTCAAGCTCTAGCGCCCAAGGTTCAATCGCTTCACGCCTCCTAGTCATGTCCGGACCCAACTTTCAAGGCCGGTGGGTGGCTTCCTCCATCACAGAGGAGGATATCACAAAGCTCCGGGAGGCAAGATACTTGACCACGGAAATCCTCCACAGGCTTCCTGCTCAAGGGCAGGTTATTCCTACTCCCAGATCCAATGAGAGATTTGTATTCATCTCTACTTCCTCCGAGGGCTAGGGTTCGCTCTTCATCCATTCGTTCGAGGCCTCATGTTCTATTACGGGCTAGATTTTCATGATCTCGCTCCGGATTCCTTCCTTCACATCTCATCATTTATTATCGTGTGTGAGGCCTTCCTCCGTATTTCCCCACACTTTGGCTTGTGGCTCCAGTCCTTTAATGTGAAGATGAAGATAGTCAACGGGAGACACGCGGAGTGCGGAGGTTCTACAATAAGCAAACTTGCCAATATCTCTTAGCCAAAGGGTTCATTCACAGAAACTTCCAACCTATGGCAGCAGGAGTGGTTTTATACCACGGAACCCCGCGGTAAAAAGTGGGCGGCTACAGCCGTATTATGATCCGGCCCTCCTTTACAAGTTGCATCATGGACTAACAAGGGGCTGGACTGGGGATCACTTGATGAATTGAGGACATTGCAAAGCCACATTCGGAACCTTATTGAGAAGAATACCGGTCTTGTCAAGGTAATCCAAGTAATGCTAGTCCGGCGGGTCCTACCATGCCAGCGACGGCTTCTCCGTATGTGGGAGTTCAATCCGGAAGGACCGCGAACCTTTCAATACTTCTTAGGCATGACGCTTGAAGGGATATATAAACTATTCTTCGGATGACAAAAACAGTGTCCGAATACTACACAGGACACAGGCCTCGACTGCAACCATCCGAATACCTCGGTAAGCACTCGACTCCCGAACACAGTTTAGTTAAACTTCTCTTAACAATATACTGAGAAATCCATACTCGGCGAGGGCTCGATAAAAAAGGCGGAGAGGATTAGGTGTTCGACCCCTCTTCCCGAAGACTCAGTGGATCCGTTGTTAACAAGGATGCTGGCTCCGGAACCCTATCAAGTGCCGTCGAAGGAAGACAAGGAGAGGAGTAAGAAGGTCTAGAGTGGCCCCCATACCGGAGGCACGTCAGGCACTGCATCCGGGGAGATTGGAACTCCCTTTTCCGAAGATGAATGGGAAGAAAAACTAACATCCCCTCTCCCCATAGGAAGCAGAGGACCGCCCCCAAACACTTGAAGATAAAGGCTTCCAAGTGAGGGAAGAAATCCCTGTAGGGGGGTTCTGGTACGGGAGGTGATGTTGCCACACAGTTCCTCCATAGGGACCGGCCTTCAGTTGAATCGTAAGTGAACAAGGGTGTTTTAAGCATAACCCGTTCTTTCCTGGTTGTAAGGGTAATATTTGAAATATATGTTTTGCAGTTCGGCATGCAGCCTCCCTTAACAGTTCTCTTCCTCGGGGCATCTTCTTCCGGAGATGATGGAGAGCGAAACACCTCCACAGATTTCCCCACCGCGTAGGGCGGACGACCCCGAGGTGTCGTTCCGGAGGATCTCTCCCGATCCACAAGTGAAGACTAGGCCAAAAGGTGACACTTCGGCCGCCTAGGGTCCGGGGTGTTCGGCTCCTAAAGAGACCTACAATAAAAGCCCCGGACTATCTGATATACAGCCAAAGATGACTCTAAAGTCGAGTGATCATATACCTTTGAAGGGAGTCTGCATCCCTACGGCTGCTTCCAGAGATCCGGAGGCGCCGGATACATTGATGGACATACTGCGACACGCGCCCGTCTCAGAGGAACATGGTACCTTGATGGGTACGGTAGTTGAGAGAGTTTTATCCGTGAAGAGCGGATTGAATTAGGCTTTTACGAGCCTGCTAAGAGGCTTTGACGTACGTAATGTAATACTTTCAATTGTGCTATAAGCGCAAGATGCGCCTGTGTATATATAGTAGCCCCTGAGACTTTGATTGACGTCCAAACGGAGGCGATCGAAGGATCAAAAAAAGGTAGATATGCTCAGGAAATGATTTGACTAGTTGACACACAGGTTGTTTCATCCCTGGCGACTGCCCGAGCTACAGAGGTTGCTGAGCTAAAGCAGAAACTTGATGCGGCGGATGATGACATCACGCTCATGAACAAGCGGCTCAACGAGGCGCAAGGTATGTCTTCGGGGCAGCCAGTATATCCAAATATTATAAATATGAGCATGACGCTGAAAATTGTAATATGCTTAACTGCAAATGGTGCTGCCGCCATTGAGACCCTTCGGGATGAGCTTGCCCGAGCCAAGGAGCAAGCCAGGGTGAGTAATGCGGCTGCCGAAAAGGCAACTGCTGAATTGAAAGCCGAACAGGCTGCTCGGTGCCAGAGCGAAGAGAGAATAGCTAATATGACGCTTGAGCTAAAGGATACCACTAGCCGATGTGAATTGCTCAAGAAAGATGGCCAAGCTAAAGCGGCTGATCTTGAGAAGGCCTTACAAGCGGCGAAGGAAGCCTGGTCTGAGTCTAGAGCGGCTCGGGAGGAGATCTGGCAAGTTGGGGAGATCGTAGCTGGGAAGCCCTTCTTATTGCGAACTAAATTCAGCAATCCAAAGTATGCCCCGCTTGATCGAGTGTGGAGTTCTCCTGACGCATTTTTGGACTTGTCGAAGAGTGCTTCTGATGCAACACAGTTTTCCCAAGCCCAAGAAGGGCATGCAGCAGAAAAGCTTTTCTGGTCACAATTTAGCATGCTAAAGTGTCCGCTGTTGCTAATCAAACAGATGGCCGAATGGGCAGAGCTCCACTAGATATCCAGACTTGCCATGAAGGCTGTCGTGGTCCGGCTGTGGCCTAGAGAGCCAATTCCGAATAGTTATTTTGGTTTGGTGCAATGACTTGTTCATGCAGTGTCACATGTCGACGCTGTCAAGCGGTAAACGGGCATAGAAGGTGCACAGATGGCTCTTGCCCGTGTCAAGATGTACTGGGCGAAGATGAAGGCCACCTATATTGCAACACAAGGTCCACCCGAGGGCAAGGACACACCAGAGCATTATTTTGAAGAAGTATTAGAGGGTGCCCGCTTTATAGAGGGTCAGTGCTCGAAAGATATTATGTTCGAGTAAAATATATCAAAATGGTAAAAACAATGCGATGATATATTGGGGCTATTTATACTTTCTCCCGAAAAGATTTCAGTGCCTCCTGTGCGGCCGTTTTTATATATATAATCTGAAAGTTTACCAGTCGTCGGCTTCAGCCCCCTCGCGTATAACACTGGGGTGTTCGGAGAATAATTGATCACTGTTGACCCAACGTCTTGGTCCATTAAGGAGGTGTCAATGCGGCGAACCAGGCAATCGGACTATAGGGTTCTAACACTTTCACTCGGCCAGAGGAGTTTAATGGTGGGGCTACAATATAGCCCCTGGTATGTATGCGGCTATCCGAATACGGCGTGTTTTCATACGTGACCAAAAGAGCTGTCCTTCGTGTAATACGGAAGGAATTGCGAAGATTCCAATGAGTCCTCGAGTGGTTGAGCAGCTCTCGCCGCATCATGACAGTCAATTTTCGGCTTTCTCTATTGAGGTGCTCATCCGGACAAACCAGGGCACAATCGCAGTTGTTGTCCCTTTACTACCCTAGCCGATAGAGCGGAATGTAAGGTAGTAAGCACAGGAGCCGGGTAACCCAACTATTGACCAAAGACATGATTCGGAGCTGATGCATATAAGGCCAAACTCGTGACGCCGAATGCTCCCTATAGGTGTTCAGACTTTTCAACATATACCGTGCTAAATACAGCCCCTGGTAATGGACCCTGGTATCAAGGCAAATGCGACAATCTGACACGGGGAGAATGCAGATGGTAAGAGAATAAAACTCCAAGTACAATATGAACCAAGCTGCTTCTATAATATCCCCTTCCAGTACGGCGAACCGTATACTTACAGATAGTGCCGACAACTTCCTTGGACTTTTAAGTGCCAGAAAAGTATGAAACAAAAAGAGATAAAAGGCATACAAAAGGTCTTAATCTGAAAACAAACCTTAGCGTGGGGCCCTACTGCACGTCTACGCCATTTTCTCCTTTGTGATGTGTCCTTGAAGTTGGGAAATGTGATGGACATAAACCTGTAAAAATAAAAAACCTGTAAAAGGAGTCCAGTGTGGCCGTAAATAAAGTTGGTTCGTTTCGTGAACCTTGAAAGATAATTTTTAGAGTCTGAATAGGGTCAAGCCGAACTATGGACTGTTGTTATGCAGTGTGCCCCCAGCACCGCCCAAGGAATTTTAAGGATATACTCGTGTACACGAGGCACGTATGCTATCACCTTATGGGGCAGCCGATGGGGGCGTAACTACTAATCGAGCTCGGATATATCTGAGCTGCCGCGCTGAGGCAGGCTCCGGACACATTTAGTTGTGTCCGCGGTCTTAGCGACCGATGAGCTATTCGGCTTAAATTGTCTGTTTTGGAGTTTGGCTGCTAGGGCCGCAGTATACTCCTCCATGCGAAGAGAGTGCTCCGTGTTTCCATTGACTGTGATTACGCCACATGGTCTAGGCATTTTGAGCTTTAAGTCGGCGTAATGTGGGATTGCATTGAAGCAGGTGAAGGTTGTTCTTCCGAGTAGTGCATGATAGCCACTTCAGAACGGAGTGATGTCGAGGATGAGCTCTTCGCTTCTAAAGTTATCGGGAGAGCCGAATACGACCTCCAACCTTAAAGAGCCCGTGCAGTGGGCTTCTACGCCTGGTATAACTCCTTTAAAGGTCATGCTGCTTGACATGATTCTTGACGGTTCTATCCCCATCTTGCAGATAGTGTCCTGATATATCAAATTGAGACTGATGCCGCCGTCCATAAGGACTCGAGTGAGGTGGTATCCGTCGATTATTGGATCGAGTACTAGGGCAGCCGAACCGTCGTGACAGATACTGGTCGGATGATCCCTGCGATCAAAGGTGATCAGACAGGCCGACCATGGGTTGAACTTGGGGGCGACGGGCTCAAGGGCACAGACATCTCGGAGTGTGTGTTTGCGCTCCCTCTTTGGGATATGAGTGACGTAGATCATGTTCACTGTTTTGATCTCCGGTGGAAATTTCTTCTGTCCCCTCGTGTTCGGCTAGCAAGATACATCCTCGTCTTTGCTTTGTGGTCCCTTCCCCTTGTGTTCGGCGGTAAGTTTGCCGGCCTGTTTGAAAACCCAACAACTGTGGTTGGTATGGTTTGCAGATTTAGCGGGGGTGCCATGGATTTGACAGCGCCTGTCTAAAATTTTGTCCAGACTAGATGGACCATCTTCATTACTTTTAGATAACTTCTTCCGTGGACCGGGTCTAGGGCCACTGAATCCGGCATTTACCGCTATATCATCTGCGCTTCGTTCATTGTTTCGATGTTTGTTTTTGTTGTGTCGTGGCTTTCCATTGCCATTCCTGACTTCAGATGTGCCAGGATCGCTGGTGCTGCTACGGGCTAACCAACTGTCTTTGCCCGCGGAAAAACGGGTTATGAGTGTAGTTAAGGCTGCCATTGTCCTTGTCTTTTCCTGGGCGAGGTGTCTAGCTAGCCATTCATCCCAGAGACTATGCTTGAAGGCTTCTAAGGCTTCAGCGTCCAGGCAATCTACAATTTGTTTTTGGTGAGAAACTGATTCCACAGCTTTCGGGCTGATTACCCGGGTTGTTGGGTTATGTGACTTAGATCGTCTGCATCCGAGGCCGGACATACGTCCCTTGAAAATTGTCCCTAAAAGCGTCCTCAAGTTCTTCCTAACTTCCAATGGAGTTTTCTAGGAGGCTTTTCTGCCAGTGCCGAGCAGGCCCTTTCAGCTTCAGGGGTAAATATTTGATGGAGTGGCGATCATCTCCACGAGCCATGTCAATGTGAAGAATAAAGTCTTCTATCCGAATGGCAGGATCCGTCATTCAATCATATGCCTCGATATTTATGGGTTTAAACCCTTCTGGAAATTCGTGATCTAGCACCTCATCGGTGAAGCACAGGGGGTGCACGGCACCCCTGTATTTGACTGTGTCGTGGCATGGGTCCGGCGGGTCTATTGTTTGGTATTGGTTCCGAACTGGTATACAGCCGACATATTTGGCTTGATAACCATAGTCCCGCATGGGGGCACGGCCCCTAGATCCGTAGATGGATCTGGCTTTGCCAGCTTTCTTTTTCAGGTGTTCACGTAAGTCATGTTTCTGGCCCTGAGGCGCGACCTCTCTTCCTTTACGGGGAGGAGGTGCAGGCTTGTATACGCCGTTGCTAGCGACTCTGTCAATCCACGGGGTGGTCAGTCTGGCTTGTAGGCGGTATCATTCTTCTATAGTATGGGCGCAATGGCCTCGTCGTTGAATTTGGGCAGCAATTTGCGTTTAGGGTAGCTCTTTGTTTGGCGATTACAGCCATATTTTTCCTCCGCATCTAGCACTTTGTTCCATTTATCGTTGAGCATATCCTATGCAACTTTAAGCCGCAGTTTCTGCTTCTTCAGGCTCCTTGCGGTGGCGACAAGCCTCCGATGGAGGTGCTCTTGTTCTAAGGGTTCTTCTGGGATGACGGATTCGTCGTTGCTCGAGCTGATCTCCTCTTTGGAGATGGGTTCATAATTGCTATCTTCGGTGTCGCTGTGTTCGGACCACAACCCCGGACTGTGAACGCCATCCGCTTGCTTGTCCTACTCCACCGCTGGGTCTGCGGGATCTTTGGCTTGCTCCAGGTTATCACCGTCGTTAGTGACAGTGTTGTTATTTTCTTTGCCGGATTGAAATCAATGCTTCTGACGCCGGCGCTTTGGGGTTCATCGACGGGTTTATTCTTATTATCGTCGGCCTTCTTCTCTTGAAGTGTGTCTACCATATATATATATCGTATAAAGAGGTAGCCGTCCACCGCCCGGTTATGGGTGGGTTTTGGTCTAGATTTTCTCCATCCTCGAGGTCCATCCCTTCGAATTCTTCGAAGGCGTAGTCAAGTAGATCAGTTAAACCTTCGACATTGGCTATGAAGTGGGTGGTGGGTGGGGAGCGAAATTTTTTGTCATCCGCTTCCAAATCCAGCTGGATATAGTTCGGCTGAGAGTCTCCTGATAAGGAGAGGATGTTTAATGAGTTTAGCACATTTCCTAAGGTTGAGTGCCGGGAGATATCTGTGGAGCAGAACACGACGATCGGCGCATGAACGATGGGTGCAGATACATGCGGTTCAGAACTTATGGACGGAGACAAGTCCGAGGTTCCGGTGACACATGCCTCATTCGATGTCGGATCTATGTTCGGCTCCAACGCCGCTGAGTCTGCGGCTTCCGTCGCGGGGTTCAACTTCCCGTCCTCGGATGGCGCAGTCTGCTCCGGATCTAGGGCCACAGCGGTTACATGCGCTATCTCATGGGCACGGTCCGATGACAGAGTTAAGTCATGTTCTACCGTAGCGGCAGGGAGCGACTATCATGGGCTTGAATCCGTTGAAGATCAAGTCTCCGTGGATGTCGGTGATGTAATTGAAGCTTCCAAACCTGACCTGATGGCCAGGGGCGTAGCTGTCGATCTGCTCTAGATGGCCAAGCGAGTTGGCCCGCAGTGCGAAGCGGCCGAACACGAAGATCTGTCCGGGGAGGAAAACCTCACCTTGGACCGCATTTTTGTTGATGATTGATAGAGCCATCAGGACATTCTGGTGACGATGCAGCGGCACTCCCAATAAAAGCACCAATGTCGGTGTCAAAACTGACGGATCTCGGGTAGGGGGTCCCGAACTGTGCGTCTAAGGTCGCTGGTAACAGGAGGCGTGGGACACGATGTTTACCTAGGTTCGGGCCCTCTCTATCGAGGTGATTTCCTACTTCCTGCTATATTGATCTTGACAGATATGAGTATTACAAGAATTGATCTACCACGAGAACGTAAGGACTAAACCCTAGAAGTCTAGGCTATTAGGATTTTGATTGTGTATGTCTTTACGGACTAAGCCCTCCTGTTTATATAGGCACCAGAGGGGACTAGGGTTGTACAAAGTCGGTAACAGAGAAATGAATCTTCAATCCGGTCGCCAAGCTTGCCTTCCACGCCAAGGAGAGTCCCATCCGAACACGGGAGAGAGTCTTCGGTCTTGTATCTTCATAGCCCAATAGTCCGTCCCACATCAATAGTCCGGCTGTCCGAGGACCCCTAATCCGGGACTCCCTCAGCCACCTCCCCCTGCCTTCCTCCCGCGCTCAAACAAGGAAAGGGGGGGCTAAGGGTAGGAGCCCATGTGGGATTCAGCCCCACTTGGGGCGCCTCCTGGCTGCCACCCCTCTCCCCCACCTATATATATGTGGGAGGGGTGCCACACATAACCACGATAATCTCTTAGCCATGTGCGGCACCCCTCTCCATAGTTTTGTCCCTCGGTCATATTTTCATAGTGCTTAGGTGAAGCCTTGCGGGATAACATCACCATCACAGTCACCACGCCGCCGGTGCTGCCGGAACTCATCCACTACTTCGCCCGTCTTGATGGATCAAGAAGGCGAGGACGTCACTGAGCTGAACATGTGCTGAACGCGAAGGTGACGTACGTTCGGTACTCGATCGATTTGATCACAAAGAAATTCGACTACATCAACCACGTTACTAAACGCTTCCGCTTACGGTCTACAAGGGTACGTAGACACACTCTCCTCTCTCGTTGTTATGTATCTCCATGGATAGATCTTGCGTGTGCATAGATTGTTTTTTTGTTTTCCATGCAACGTTCCCCAACATTAGGTACTGTTGTGAACCAATTCATATTTTATTATTGCATAATACCTACTGTACTATAACTTTTCCATGACTTATAACCCCCGATACAATCCATAGATTCATCAAAACAAGCAAACAATGCAAGGAAAATAGAATCTTTCAAAAACAGAACAGTCTGTAGCAATCTGAACAATAACTATACTTCTATAGCTCCAAAAATTCTGAAAAATTAGTACAATGTGGTAAATTTGTATTTCAATCATGTTTAAAAAATTCGGATCAAGAGCCTATACCTGTGAATTTAGAAAATTCCAGAACTGGGCGCAAAAGTTTATGTTTTTTCACAGAATCAAATCAACTATCAATCAAATCATCTCAAAGGCTTTACTTGGCACATGCACTAATTAAACCAAAAAACTAAACCATAATAGTAGCATAATTGTGTGCACACCAAAAGAACTAAAAATAAACAAGAAAAAAGAGATAACTATTGGGTTGCCTCCCAACAAGCGTTATTGTTTTACGCCCTAGCTAGGCGTAATGCATAGTTTCAAGTGTTGTCATCTATCACTCCCTTATCTAGTGATGTGTGTGTAATATTAAACACATCATCAACCAAAATCTTAGAATTGTTAAGATGGAAATCCTACTATTAAATTAAATATTAAATATTATGAATTTAATGCTTGATGTGATTTGGGTGCTAGCGTTTCCACTATACCAAAATCTGTATGTGATGTGCTAGGCCTTACCAATATGGATGAATGTTCCTTTAATTTGCATTTAGCGGATTCAACTATTAAGAAACCATTAGGTAGAATAAATAATGTGCTTATTATTGCTACTAGAAATTATGTGCCCATTGATTTCATTGTGCTTGATATTGATTGCAATATGTCTTGTCCTATAATACTTGGTTGGCTTTTCCTACGAACAATAGGTCTATTATTGATATGAAAGAAGGTAATATAAGGTTACAATTTCCATTTAAGAAAGGGATGGAACACTTCCATGGAAAGAGAATTAAGACACCATATGAATTTATTATGAGGGTACCTATGGAATTAATTTTAAAGATGATAACACTTGAAACAATGCCTTCGCCTAGTTAGGGTCGTAAAACAATAGCGCTTGTTGGGAGGCAACACAATAGTTATCTTTATTTTTCTTTTTATTTTCTGTTTTTGAGTGTTTACACAATTATGATACTATATGATTGTGCTTTTATGTTTAAATTAGTGTTTGTGCGAAGTAAAGCCTATGGGATGATTTGGTTGATAGTTGACATGATTCTGTGAAAAAAAAGAGAAACTTTTGGGCTCAAGCCAGGAATTGTTAAAAATCACTAGAACATGATTTTGATTTGAATGTTTTACACATGATTTATATACAAATTTCCCATGTTTTCCTAACTTTTCATAATTTTTAGAGTTCGAGAAGTATGATCATTATTCAGATCTTTTCAAGTTGTTCTATTTTAGACAGATTCTGTGTTTGTTGCATAGTTTGCTTGTTTTGATGAATCTATGGATTATATCGGGGGGTATAAGTCATGGAGAAGTTGGAATATAGTAGGTATTATGCAATAATAAAATATCAATGGGTTCATAACAATACCTACATTTTATGATTTGCTTGTTATACTAACGGATCTCACGAGGTTTCCTTTGAGTTTTGTGTGCTGAAGTTTTCAAGTTTTGGGTGAGATCACAATGGATGAAGGAATAAAGAGTGGAAAGACCGTAAGATTGGGGATTACCAAGGCACCCAAGGTAATATTAAAGGAATACCCAAGTGTCTTAGCTTGGGCTGCCCCGGAATGCATCCCTCTTTCGTCTACAAATCATTAGTGTATTACTTGAAGCTATATTTTTAGGGTCTTTTACATTTGTGTCCCTAACTCGAAACCACTAATCAGATTTGCCCCTAATTTCGAAGCATGCTCAAATTTGTCCCTCTGCCGTTATGTGCCATTACAGAAATGCCCTTCCGTGCCGTTTCCGTCTGGTCAAAGGGCTCTGACCGTTTTCCTGACGTTTAATGGACATTTTTGCCCCTCTATGCACATGCCACTTACAAGTGGGACCTACCCCACGAAAAAGAACTCTCTTTCTCTCATCCCCTCTCTAACTTACACATGGACCCCACCAATATTAAAAAACTCTCTTCCTCTCTCGGAATATCTCTCTCTCCCTGACATGGCGAGGCTTGCCGGCTCGGCCGGTGACCCTCGCCAGCGAGGACCAGCGTGTCTGCGCGTGAGGACCACAGTGGTAGGCTCAGGGTGGTCCGGTGAGGGGGTGGAGCCGCCGCCCGCAGCTATCGCCGGAGCTATCATCGGAACTACATCCTGAGAGCGCGTGAGATCTTCTGCCGACGACGTCGTTGCTAGCCACCGCGGCCAGAGTCCAAATCAAGCAGCACGAGCATGTCCATGAGCTTTGGCAGGCGCCTCTCCTTCACCCTGCACAGTGGATCTAGCCTGTGGCTTCCCGTAGACGACGTCCGGGACGTTGAACTCCGCCATGGCCGTTGCTCTTCCCGTCCTAAATTCAGCCGCTCTACGCCATTCTTAACCTACCTGTCCTCTGTTCTGTCGTCGAGGAAGGCAGGTGCCCCTACTCCCATCTTCTCCCGCCCGATTCCATGCCCGGAGCTCCCTAACAGAATCCGGCCGCCATGACCAACCTCGGTTGGCTCGGTCGTGCATGCTCCATCTCCACCCTGCCGCTCCTAGAGAGCTTCCCGTGTCTCGTGCAGCTTGCATGCCTCGCGCAGGAAGCACCGTCCCCCCACGGCCATCCTCCTCCCCTATAGCGAGCCGCGGCGAGCGGAGGAGCTCACGGCCGGGAACGAGTGGACCGGGGGTGTTGACCCTCACAGTGGGTCCCATCGGGAGGATAAGGATGAGAGAGAGTTTTTTTTGCTTTTTCCTGGGTAGGTCCCACCGGTAAGTGACTGACCCACGGGAGGGCTGAGTTGGCCTAGTTTTTCTTTTATTTTTTTAGAGCGGGTCCCACATGTAAGTGTCACATGGATTCAGGGGCAAATTGTCCGACTAACGTCCAGAAAACGGTCAAAGCCCTTTGACTAGACGGAAACGGCACGGAAGGGCATTTCTGTAATGGCACATAATGGAGAGGGGCAAATTTGAGCATGCTTCTAAGTTAGGGGTATATCTGAGTAGGTGGTTCGAGATAGGGACAGAAATGCAAATGGCCCATATTTTTATTCATCACGGGATATGAGTTTTACTTGGAGCATCTTCTGCCATAGTAGTTTTTTCTTTGTGTGCTTTTTAGTTTGCCACAATCATATTTTT
Organism: Triticum aestivum; assembly: GCF_018294505.1. Taxonomy (NCBI): domain Eukaryota; kingdom Viridiplantae; phylum Streptophyta; class Magnoliopsida; order Poales; family Poaceae; genus Triticum; species Triticum aestivum. Next base: position 578,266,966 of record NC_057813.1, on the reverse strand, counting down.
CTGGACACACCTTTTGACAGGGACACACATTTATTCATGATTTGTTAGAATAATCTATGTGCTTCACTTATATCTTTTGAGCTAGGCAGTTGCTCTAGTGCTTCACTTATATCTTTTAGAGCACGACGGTAGTTATATTTTAAAGAAATAGTTGCACTCTCATGCTTCACTTATATATTTTTTAGTGTTTGATAAATAGTAATGGAAATATGCACATGTTATGAAATTGGCCCTAATATGATAGGTATTGAAGAGGGATATAAAAACAAACTTTCATGTAGATAACTGAATATGATATGTTTGATTCCTTTCGATAGTTTTGTGATATTAAAGTGGTGATACGTTGGAGGTACTAGTGAATGATTGTGGTTTAGTACAAATATTGGTGTTAAGGTTTGTGATTCCAGGAGCATTCGCGTATAGTCTCTAGTTATGCGATGAAGTTGTAGCATGATTTATTATTGATTGTCTTCCTTATGAGTAGCGGTCAGGGACGAATGATGGTCTTTTCCTAGAAATCTGTCCCCCTAGGGGCATCCGTAGTGATGACCCACAAGTATAAGGGATCTATTGTAGTCCTTTTGATAAGTAAGAGTGTCGAACCCAACGAGGAGCAGAAGGAAATGACAAGCGGTTTTCAGTAAGGTATTCTCTGCAAGCACTAAAATTATCGGTAACGGATAGTTTTGTGATAAGGTAATTTGTAACGGATAACAAGTAACAAAAGTAAACAAGGTGCAGCAAGGTGGCACAATCCTTTTTGCTGCAAAGGACAAGCCTGGACAAACTCTTATATAAAGCAAAGAGCTCCCGATCGAGGACACATGGGAATTATCGTCAAGCTAGTTTTCATCATGCTCATATGATTCACATTCATTACTTTGATAATTTGATATGTGGGTGGACCAGTCCTCGGGTACTGCCCTTCCTTGGACAAGCATCCCACTTATGATTAACCCCTCTCCCAAGCATCCGCAACTATGAAAGAAGAATTAAGGTGAACCTAACCATAGCATGAAACATATGGATCCAAATCAGCCCCTTACGAAGCAATGCATAAACTAGGGTTTAAGATTCTGTCACTCTAGCAACCCATCATCTACTTATTACTTCCCAATGCCTTCCCCTAGGCCCAAACAGTGGTGAAGTGTCATGTAGTCAACGTTCACATAACACCACTAGAGGAAAGACAACATACATCTCATCAAAATATCGAACGAATACCAAATTCACATGAGTACTTATAACAAGACTTCACTACAAAAAATATACACTTCCGTGATGATACGTGTTTGTCACAGTAGGTCACGTTTTCTATCATGCATGTACATCCATGACGATTTTATGACAGAATCAAGATAGTCATATCGGTGTTGTCGTAGAAGTGTTCCATGACATTACAAAAATTATCATCACGGAAGTGTCCACTTCCATGACGATAAATCACATGTCACAGAAGTGCTTTCGTCAAGGGTGACCAACACGTGGCATCCACTGTAACAGAATGCCGTTAAGCTATTGGGTCCAGTTTTGGATCCGATAACCCGTTAATAGCCCGGACCAATGGGGATTTTCCACGTGTAAAATCATCATTGGCTGGAGGAAACACGTGTCAGCTCCGCGTTGGCACAGGTGTCACTCATACAATGGGCAAGATGCGCCTATGATATGTTGACACGTGGACCAGCCCAAAACTGGCCCATAAATTTTAAATGTACTGGCCCAACTAAAGGCCCACAAGATTTTGTGGTCCATAATGGACCAGCCCAGCTAAAGGCCCACGAGATTTTGCAGACCATAATGGGCCGGACAAGCTAAAGGCCCACAAGATTTTGAGGGCCACAATGGTCCGGTCCAGCTAAAGGCCCACGAGATTTTGTGGACCATAATGGGCCGGCCTAGCTAAAGGCCCACAAGATTTTGCCGATCATAATGGGCCGACCCAGCTAAAGGCCCATGAGATTTCACCGCCCATAATGGGCCGGCCCAGCTGAATGCCCACAAGATTGTGAGGACACAAGTAGGTCGGCCCATTAACAGGCTGCCATGTTTTGGCCCAAATGTCGGCCCATATTTGATCCGGTCCATTAACAACCTGCCACGTTCCGGGCCTAATAAAGGCACATATGAGATCCGACTCGTTAAAATCCTACCATGTTTTGGGCCAAATTACGGCCCAGATCAGGTCCGACCCTTTATGAGGCTTTGGGCTAAATTATGGCCCACATCAGATTCGGCCCGTCAACTGGACGCTATGCTTTTGGGCCCACTTGCTAAACACCCATTTAGTAATTCGGCCTGATATTAGTTTCGGCTTGTTAAAGGTCAATTTAACATTTCGGCACTCTATTTATTTCGGCCTGTTAAAAGCCCGTCATATAGTTGGCCCTAACTACGGCCCGGTTTGCATCTGGCCTGCTCATAGCCGATAATCTGATTGGGCCAAACAAAGACCGAGACAATTTTGGCATGTTAAAAGCCCGTGATTTGATTGGCACAATCATGGGTCGGGGTCTATTTCTGCCTGCTGCCGGCCCGTGAGCTGTTAGGCACGTTTCAGGCCCAACCTACTTTTTAGCCTCCTAAAAGCCCATTGAGTATTCTTGCGAAAATAGGGCCGGCGGTTTACTCGGCGTATTAAAGGCCCGAATCTACTAGTGGGCTAGTTTACATTTAGGCCTATTAATGGACCAAGATGACGGGGCCCATGATGCGGATCATACATAGTGATTTGCATGACGACATGATTATGTACCGTAATTTTACAGTTCGGCCAGTTTACTACGAAGACATGATATATATACAGTAAAATAACTGCAACATTGTGAATAAGAGAAAACCTAGACTATACAATAAAGAAATTACGACATATTACATCCACTGGGCATCAAAGTTCGCCACTATGATAATAAAGCACAAGCAGACGGCAGATTACATACACTGGGCATAAAAGCTCGCCACTAGTGCAAATAAACACGCTGACAAAATAATATACAAAACTGAGAACACTTCAATAGAATTCAAGAAAGGTTAGCCATGCTCGGTAGCTGCAGGGCAAGCAGCTGAGCAAGCTGATGAGACTGCGCTTGTTTAACACTTATATCCTCCTCACTCTGAAAGATAAACAAGCAAACAGATGATAGGTTTTGCACATATAAGTATCAGTGCTGACAATTCATCACATTTCTTACTGACGAATAAAGTGACAGGGTTTAAAATTGCATTAACACAATATGGTATTATTCAGGTCAAGGCATGGCAGGAAATGACATTTTGAAGGAGTTGGCAACTTCACAACACCACTGGATTATAGATCAAGAACTCATAAGTATCAATGGTTAGTGTGCTGTCAATTTATCCCATTTCAGATTGGCAAATAAACAGACGGTTTAAATAATAGTAGAATGATATGACATTGTTCATAGTTAAGACATTGCAGAATATGACATTGTGCTATAGTGGGTAGGTTCACCACATCACTGGATTACGGATCAAGAACAGAAGCATACATGCAGTGCAAAAGAAGAACACTTGCTCTGTATAGTTTAATTTACATGGTATGAAGGAGGAACTTGGTCGTACAACTGAAAACTTAAATTGAGTAGGACAAACTTTTGTTTATGAACTACATAATAAACTTGAAACATGCAATTGGATGCAAACACAAAAAATAAATAGCTGTTGCAGTCATGCCTAACCAAATATACACAACAAAGTTTGAAGGCTTGAGAAGGACAAACTTACATTATTGGTGAAGACAGGCTATATAAAGCCCTTGTCCATGCTGATGGGGGGGATTCAAGAAGTATACCACATAATCTTCTTCATAAGCATTGCCTTTATTCTAAATTTTGTTAAGACTAAATATAGATGTGATAGTATAAGAAAAATGGAGAATATTTAAGATAAGATAAAGAGTGATTCTACATAACCAAGTAGCTATAAATGTAAGTACATCGATACAAGCAAAAGGTACAACCAAGAGCAATGCAGAGCTAAACTTCTTCAGTAACATCGGAGTTATCCAACCTTATGGTAAGAGTAAATGTGGATCTGATGTGTAGAAAATGGAGGGCAAAGGAAAATAAGGTGCAGAGTGATGGTACATGAAAAATGTGGAGCTAAAAAATTTCATTGGCATTGGATATATTTGAAGGAAATATGCCCTAGAGGCGATAATAAAGTTATTATTTATTTCTTTATATCATGATAAATGTTTATTATTCATGCTAGAATTGTATTAACCGGAAACATAATACATGTGTGAATACATAGACAATCAGAGTGTCATTAGTATGCCTCTACTTGACTAGCTTGTTGATCAAAGATGGTTATATTTCCTAACCATAGACATGTGTTGTCATTTGATTTACGGGAACACATCATTAGGAGAATGATGTGATTGACATGACCCATTCCGTTAGCTTAGCACACGATCGTTTAGTATATTGCTATTGCTTTCTTCATGACTTATACATGTTCCTATGACTATGAGATTATGCAACTCCTGTTTACCGGAGGAACACTTTGTGTGCTACCAAACGTCACAACGTAACTGGGTGATTATAAAGGAGCTCTACAGGTGTCTCCAAACGTACATGTTGGTTGGCGTATTACGAGATAAGGATTTGTCACTCCGATTGTCGGAGAGGTATCTCTGGGCCCTCTCGGTAATGCACATCACTTAAGCCTTGCAAGCATTGCAACTAATGAGTTAGTTGTGAGATGATGTATTACGGAACGAGTAAAGATACTTTCAGGTAACGAGATTGAACTAGGTATTGAGATACCGACGATCGAATCTCGGGCAAGTAACATACCGATGACAAAGAGAACAACGTATGTTGTTATGCGGTCTGACCAATAAAGATCTTTGTAGAATATGAGGGAGCCAATATGAGCATCCACGTTCCGCTATTGGTTATTGACCGGAGACGTGTCTCGGTCATGTCTACATTGTTCTCGAACCCGTAGGGTCCACACGCTTAACATTACAATGACAATTTCATTATGAGTTTATATATTTTAATGTACCAAAGGTTGTTCGAAGTCCCAGATATGATCACGGACTTGACAAGGAGTCTCAAAATGGTCGAGACATAAAGATCGGTATATTGGACGACTATATTTGGACACCGGAAAGGTTCCGGGTGAGATTGGGACAATACCGGATCACCGGGAGGTATATGGGCCTTAGTGTAAAGGAGGGGAAAGGAGCAAGGGAGGGGGCGCCCCCCCAAGCCCAATCCGAATTGGGAGGGGGCCGGCCCCCCTTTCCTTCATCCCTCCTTCCTCTTCCTTCCCTCTCCTACTCCTAATAGGAAAATGGGGAGTCCTACTCCCGGTGGGAGTTGGACTCCCCCCCTTGGGCGCGCCACCCCCCTTGGCCGGCCCCCTCCTCCCCTCCTTTATATACGGAGGGGGGGCACACCATAGACACAACAATTGATCCCTTGGATCTCTTAGCCGTGTGTGATGCCCTCCTCCACCATAGTCCACCTCGATAATACTGTAGCGGTGCTTAGGAGAAGCCCTGCAATGGTAGAACATCAAGATCGTCACCACACCGTCGTGCTCACAGAACTCTTCCCTGACACTTTGCTGGATCGGATTCCGGGGATTGTCATCAAGCTGAACGCGTGCTAGAACTCGGAGGTGTCGTAGTTTCGGTGCTTGATCGGTCGGGCCGTGAAGACGTACTACTACATCAACCGTGTTGTTATAACGCTTCCACTATCAGTCTACGAGGGTACATGGACAACACTCTCCCCTCTCATTGCTATGCATCACCATGATCTTGAGTGTGCGTAGGAATTTTTTTTGAAATTACTACGTTGCCCAACAGTGGCATCCGAGCCTGGTTTTATGCGTAGATGTCATATGCACGAGGAGAACACAAGTGAGTTGTGGGTGATATAAGTCATACTGCTTACCAGCATGTCATACTTTGGTTCGGCGGTATTGTTGAATGAAGTGGCATGGACCGACATTACGCGTACGCATACACGAGACTGGTTCTACCGACGTGCTTTGCACATAGGTGGCTGGCGGGTGTCAGTTTCTCCAACTTTAGTTGAACCGAGTGTGGCTACGCCCGGTCCTTGCGAAGGTTAAAACAGCACCACCTTGACAAACTATCGTTGTGGTTTTGATGCGTAGGTAAGAACGATTCTTGCTAAGCCCGTAGCAGCCACGTAAAACTTGCAACAACAACGTAGAGGACGTCTAACTTGTTTTTGCAGGGCATGTTGTGATGTGATATGGTCAAGACATGATGCTAAATTTTATTGTATGAGATGATCATGTTTTGTAACAGAGTTATCGGCAACTGGCAGGAGCCATATGGTTGTCGCTTTATTGTATGCAATGCAATCGCCCTGTAATGCTTTCCTTTATCACTAAGCGGTAGCGATAGTCGTAGAAGCATAAGATTGGCGAGACAACAACGATGCTACGATGGAGATCAAGGTGTCGCGCTGGTGACAATGGTGATCATGACGGTGCTTCGAAGATGGATATCACAAGCACAAGATGATGATGGCCATATCATATCACTTATATTGATTGCATGTGATATTTATCTTTTATGCATCTTATCTTGCTTTGATTGACGGTAGCATCATAAGATGATCCCTCACTAAATTATCATAGTAAAAGTGTTCTCCCTGAGTATGCACCATTGCGAAAGTTCTTCATGCTGAGACACCACGTGATGATCGCGTGTGATAGGCTCTACGTTCAAATACAATGGGTGGAAAACAGTTGCACACGCGGAATACTCAGGTTAAATTTGACGAGCCTAGCATATAACAGATATGGCCTCGGAACACGGAGACCGAAAGGTCGAGTGTGAATCATATAGTAGATATGATCAACATATTGATGTTCACCGTTGAAACTACTCCATCTCACGTGATGATCGGACATGGTGTAGTTGATATGGATCACGTAATCACTTAGAGGATTAGAGGGATGTCTATCTAAGTGGGAGTTCTTTAGTAATATGATTAATTGAACTTACATTTATCATGAACTTAGTACCTGATATTATCTTGCTTGTCTATGTTGATTGTAGATAGATGGCCTGTGCTGTTGTTCCGTTGAATTTTAATGCGTTCCTTGAGAAAGCAAAGTTGAAAGATGATGGTAGCAATTACATGGACTAGGTCCGTAACTTGAGGATTATCCTCATTGCTGCATAGAAGAATGACGTCCTGGAAGCACCGCTGGGTGCCAGGCCTGCTGCTGGAGCAACGCCAGATGTTATGAACGTCTGGCAGAGCAAAGCTGATGACTACTCTATAGTTCAGTGTGCCATGCTTTACGGCTTAGAACCGGGTCTTCAATGATGTTTTGAACGTCATGGAGCATATGAGATGTTCCAAGAGTTGAAGTTAATATTTCAAGCAAATGCCCGGATTGAGAGATATGAAGTCTCCAATAAGTTCTATAGCTGCAAGATGGAGGAGAACAGTTCTGTCAGTGAGCATATACTCAGAATGTCTGGGTATAATAATCACTTGATTCAACTGGGAGTTAATATTCCGGATGATAGCATCATTGACAGAATTCTCCAATCACTGCCACCAAGCTACAAGAGCTTTGTGATGAACTATAATATGCAAGGGACGGAAAAGACTATTCCCGAGCTTGTCGCGATGCTAAAAGCTGTGGAGGTAGAAATCAAAAAGGAGCATCAAGTGTTGATGGTTAACAAGACCACTAGTTTCAAGAAAAAGAGCAAAGGGAAGAAGAAGGGAAACTTCAAGAAGAACAGAAAACAAGTTGCTGCTCAGGAGAAGAAACCCAAGTCTGGACCTAAGCCTGAAACTGAGTGCTTCTACTGCAAGCAGACTGGTCACTGGAAGCGGAACTGCCCCAAGTATTTGGCGGATAAGAAGGATGGCAAGGTATATGTGATATACATGTTATTGATGTGTACCTTACTAATGCTCGCAGTAGCACCTGGGTATTTGATACTGGTTCTGTTGCTAATATTTGCAACTCGAAACAGGGACTATGGATTAAGCGAAGATTAGCTAAGGACGTGGTGACGATGCACGTGGGAAATGGTTCCAAAGTCGATGTGATCGCGGTCGGCATGCTACCTCTACATCTACCTTCGGGATTAGTTTTAGACCTAAGTAATTGTTATTTGGTGCCAGCGTTGAGCATGAACATTATATCTGGATCTTGTTTGATGCGAGACGGCTATTCATTTAAATCAGAGAATAATGGTTGTTCTATTTATATGAGTAATATCTTTTATGGTCATGCACCCTTGAAGAGTGGTCTATTTTTGTTGAATCTCGATAGTAGTGTGTCAGGACCCCGACTCGATGTCACATCGATCTAGCCGGTAACACCTCATATCACTTTGCGGCCTCACGCACGGTATCCCCACGGGTGTCGTCTTACCTTTTCCCGGGACCATTTGCGCCTTTTGGCTCACGTATATGATAGTGTCGCTAGCATCCATATGATAAGGAGCCCGGGCTGACATGACTAGTCGTAAACCCAAAGTGGCACAGACTTACAGGGACAGGCATCCATGACCCAGCTTCGAACGTGTCGGTCATCAGCAAGTGGGTCCGGGCTGTAGCACTGGGCTAGCAGGACTCCGGTAAACCGGGCTGTAGCGGGCTAACAGGACTCCGGTACTCAAAGCGTGACATTTCCCCGAAGGGACAGACACAGGAACGAAGAAGGACACATGCCGGCCAGCCTAAGTGTTCCAGAGCAGTAGCAAGCTACCATGGCTCAGCGGTAACACTAGGAGACATTTCCCGGTAAGAGAGGCTACTAAAGATAAACAACTAGATAGTCAGATCCCACACATAGCACTACACATTACACGTACGCATAACATGCAAGTATGTGCTGTACAACATGGCATCACAGCATAACTCAACAATTATATAGATAAAGGCTCAGAAGAGCCATCATAGCATTTATTGCAAACAGGGGTCACAAGACCCGTCATACAGAGCATACAAGCATCAAGCGGAAGCATTACATGTCTGGGTACAGACATCTATAAATGAAAAAGGCTGAAAGCCTGACTATCTACAACATCCGATCAAGATCGTAGCTGAGGTACTAGCTACTAGTCGAAGTCCATGAGAACCCTAGTAAGACCGAAGTCTCCGCTGCAAAAACATAAATAAAGCAACATGAGTACAAAGGTACTCAGCAAGACTTACATCAGATCCTATCGTACATGCATTGGTATCAAGAGGGTAATGTGGGGTTTAGTTGCAGCAAGCCAGCTTTGACTCTGTGGCTACCCTATTCTACGACTACCAGAAACTCTGGAGGTGAAACAACGTACACGAGTCCACTAATCACCATACAATACACTACTATGGATTCATCCCCGTCTCCCTACGAGAAGGCCATCCATAGCACTCACACTTGTCTTGAGCATTTTATAGTATCCACTTCAAGTTGTCTATGTACCATGTAAGCATCCAAGAAGTCCATAACCGCGGACCCGGCTATTCGAATAGATCATGTTAACCCTGCAGGGGTGTACTTCTTCACACACGCTCTCGCCACTTACCGCCATGTACACGTCATGTATCTCGGCAACCTTCAAGCGGAAGCCTGGCGAGGGTGTCGGCCACGACCTGACTAACCACACAAGACTCTAATCCAGGTTTATCGCCTATTCGGGTTCCATCCGCAAGGAGATCCGGCCGGGGTTTCACTCACGGCCCCAAACGATGTGTGCAGGGTTCCCAAGCCCACCTCGCCGGATGGATCTACGCTTGGTACACCGTGCCACTGGTGCCTAGTCTGTCCCAAGCCCACCTGGCCGGGTGCCACTTGGTAGACTACTAACACTACCTACAAACGCCAGAAACTAGTTGCGACTCCTGGACAGAGATCAAGTTGGTTAATAAGTCGAGAGGGCTTGGAGCGCCCGGGAGCCCAATGTGTGGTAGTATCGAGTCATTGGACAACATACATAGAACTCAGTGCTTAAGGACGGTTCCAGTGAGACAACCCACCATGTACTCCTACATGGCCTCTCACCGCTACCTTTACCAAATCGTGTTCACACACTTAACTCTCAGCAATAGAACATATCGTGACACTCCAATTCATTCCCAATGAATCAGACCTGACACAACTCTAAGCAATAGCAGGCATAGCATGGTAGGAACACATCAGTGGCTTCAATCAACTCCTACACATGCTAGTGGGTTTCAACTATTTACTGTGGCAATGACAGGTCATGCAGAGGAATGGGTTCAACTACCGCAGCACAAAGTAGCAGATGAATCGTTGTTGTCCTAATGCAATAACTGAGAGCAGGAGCGAGAGAGTAGGGTTTTATCGAAATGAACAAGGGGGTTTGCTTGCCTGGTAAATCAACAAGGGAGGCACTGCTTCACAGACAGGTACTCTGGAACGTCTCCGGAGCAGGACCTATCGAGAAGGAACGAGTGCCGGCAATCAATACACAATCATATGCAACAATATGATGCATGAACATGGCATGTAGATGTGATGCTGTTGAGCTAATGCAACTAGTGTTCAATTGGTTTGAAGTCCATTTGAACCAAAGGTTCAAATGCATTTCTAAATTAGGTCTCTTATATATGCCATAATGTGTTTTCCCATATTCAGCATGTATAAGTTGGTTTTTCATGCATGAAACTAGTACAGATGGAAAGGTTGCATTTTTCTGATAATTTTTCATATATAAATTATTTAAATCTGAGCTACGGTTGAATTGATATGAATTTTTGAAGTTTAAATCAATTTCTGGATTTTCTGAATTATTTTAATTCCAGAAAATGTATAATTGCGTCAGCATGACGTCATCATTGCATCAGCGGGTCAACGCGGCTGTCCAGGTCAAATCTGACGTGTGGGACCCACACGTCAGTGACAGGGGGTTAACCCCGAGTCAAACCTGGGCTGGTCAGCTTTGACTAAGCCCTGGGGCCCACTTGTCAGCGTCAGCGGGTGGGGATTAGTGACTAATTAACAAGCCACGTCAGCCCGCCGGGGTTCTGGCCGGCGGCGACCATTAGCGCGGCGGCGACTCGCCGGACTTGCGTTACAGACGGCGTTTGATCGCGCGAAGACCACCGGGGCGTAGCCCGTCTTCGTCCGCAACCAGGGGAGCTGGTGGGGGGCTGCGGGGGCGGCCGGAGCTCGCCGGAGCGGAGCTCGGGGCGGCGGCCGGAGTTCGGGATAGCGCGGGCGTGGGGCTGCAGCTCGCGTTCGAGCGAACGGAGGGCACAGGCGGTAGCTACGAGGCAGCAGGAGCACATCGAGCTATCTACGCGAGGCGGAGGTGCTCGGGGGCACGGAGCTCGCCGGCCATGGCGGACGGCGGCTTCGGGCGCTCGCGGGGCAGCGGCTACAGGGCACGCGCGAGAGAGAGAGGTGAGGGGAAAAGAAGAGAGGCTCACGGCGGACTCGCAGAGCAGGCCGGTGTGCTCGGGGACGTCCTGCGTCTGGCGAATTGACGGTGATGGCGGCGAGGTCGATCTCCGGCGTCGGTGGTGAAGAAGACAACGGTGTCGGCGATGGAGCGCGTCCGGGGGTGCGTGGCCTTGACGAGGAGGTAGAGGGGGTCGAGGCGGAGCTGGGAAGCGTCTCAGGGAGGCGAGGGGAGGCCGGTGGCCGTGGTGGTTCTCGTCGGCGGCGGCGGTCGCGTTCGGTGGGAGTGAGGGGAGCCAGAGGAGGAGATGAGCGAGAGGGAGGGGAAAAGGACCGGGGCGGCTGCGTGGCGACGTGCAATCCATCCAGAGCGGCGAGGGGAGGACAGGCAGACAGGGAGGGAGGAGGCGTGGCGCGGTGGCGCGCGCGCGCGCCGGCCACACTCCGTTCCCCTGTCGGGAAGGAAGACGACAGAGGAGGGGGAGCCTGGTGGGCTGGGCCACCTCCCGGCTGGGCCGGCCTGCTGCGGCTGGGCTGCACAGGGGAGGCCCCAGGTAAGCCCCTCCTTCTTTTATTTCTGTTTTTCTATTTTTTTCTGACATTTGTTTGATTTAATAAATATATTAAATCATTTATTTTATTATGCCAATTTTTGCAGGGGCTAATGGTATTATTCCAGAGCTCCTTTAAAGATGACATAATTTTTGGGCCATATTTCATATATATAGAAATATATTTCCAATGCAAATATTTATCGAATTAATCCAAATGGCCAAAATAAATGTCCATGAGCTCCTAAAAATATTGTTTTGATTTTTATCTCTGTCCAATATTTTCAGAGGGCAACATGAGCATTTTCTTGGACCCTTTTGGAGAAATTTTTATTTGGGTCATTTTCAAAAATGATTCTGAGGGTTCCACCAATCCTCATTTCAAATTTAAATGAAATTTAAATATGATGCACAAATGGCTAGCTAGCCTAGGTCATACCAGACTAGGGATGTGACAACTCGCCCCCACTTGAAAGAATCTCGTCTCGAGATTCAGGGGTCGACGGAAAGAAAGCGGGGTACTCCAGTCGAAGACGATCTTCTCGCTCCCAAGTAGCCTCTCTCTCGGAATGATGAGACCACTGAACTTTGAGAAACTTGATGTTCTGACGTCGGGTAACACGCTCTGCTTGATCAAGAATGCGAACCGGGTACTCTCGGTATGTGAGGTTATCTTGGAGATCAAGCGTTTCGTGGTCCACTCCGCGGATGGGATCCGAGAAGCAACGCCTGAGTTGAGAGACGTGGAAGACATCATGAACTCGAGAAAGATGTGGGGGTAGTTCCAATTGGTAGGCAACCTCTCCTCGTTTAGCGAGAATACGAAAAGGACCAATGTAGCGAGGAGCCAACTTGCCCTTGATACCGAAACGATGGGTACCCTTCAAAGGAGTAACCCGAAGGTAAGCTTGGTCGCCAATTTCATAAGTCATATCCTTATGATGACGATCGTACTGACTTTCTGACGAGACTGGGCTGTTTTCAAATTCTCACGAATGATGCGAACTTGCTCTTCTGCCTCCTGGATCATATCCGGTCCAAAGAATTGTCTTTCACCGGTTTCTGACCAGTTCAAAGGTGTTCGACATCTTCGTCCATAGAGAACCTCAAAAGGAGCTTGCTTGAGGCTGGATTGGTAGCTATTGTTATAAGCAAACTCGGCGAAAGGAAGACATTTCTCCCAATCCATACCGAATGAGATAACGCAAGCTCTGAGCATGTCTTCGAGAATTTGATTGACCCGTTCCACCTGACCACTCGACTGAGGGTGGAAAGCGGTACTGAAGGAAAGATGGGTTCCCATGGCAGTTTGGAAGCTCTCCCAAAAATGAGAAGTGAAAAGACTGCCACGGTCTGAATTGATCTCTAGTGGAACACCATGAAGTGACACTATTCGAGAAATATATAAGTCAGCAAGCTGACTAGCAGTGATACTCTCTCGAACAGGAAGGAAGTGAGCCACTTTGGAGAGACGATCAATGACTACGAAGATAGCGTTATTCCCTCTCTTGGTCCTGGGAAAGCCGGTAATGAAGTCCATACCAACTTTATCCCATTTCCATTCAGGAATAGCTAAAGGCTGAAGGGTGCCAGCAGGTCTTTGATGCTCTGCCTTAACGCGACGACAAACGTCACATTTAGCAATGAACTCAGCGATTTCTCTCTTCATCCTAGTCCACCAGAACCTCTGGCGTAGATCCTGATACATCTTAGTACTACCGGGATGAATTGTGAGAGGGGATTCATGCGCCTCCTTAAGAATCAATTGTCGCAGATGTTGATTCTTGGGAACCACCAAGCGATTCTCAAAGAAAACAACACCACGATCATCCATAGAGAAACATCCACCAACTCCCTTCTTAATGTTTCTCTTGATCCGGGAAATTCCTGTGTCTTGCTTTTGAGCTGCGATAATCTGATCCTTAAGATCAGGTTTCGCCACCAGGGTAGAAAGAAAGCCGCGAGGAGCTATGTGAAGATTAAGCTTACAGAATTCCTCATGGAGAAGTGGTTGGCCTTGCTGCAACATGAGATTGTTGCAATAGGATTTACGGCTTAGCGCATCAGCCATGACATTGGCTTTGCCTGGGGTGTAGGTAATCCCTAGATCATAATCTGTGATCAACTCCAACCAACGTCTTTGCCTAAGGTTCAGATCTGGTTGGGTGAAGATATACTTGAGACTCTGGTGATCGGTGTAGATCTCGCAACGTTTACCAAGAAGGTAATGTCGCCAGGTCTTGAGTGCATAGACTACGGCTGCAAGCTCTAGATCATGTGTAGGATAATTCTCCTCATGTGGATGCAACTGTCGAGATGCATAGGCAATCACATGACGATCCTGCATAAGAATGCAACCTAGTCCCTGTCGTGAGGCGTCGCAGTAGATAATAAAGTCTTTAGTGAAATCCGGTGGCACAAGTATGGGAGCAGAAGTCAGGCGTCTTTTCAGTTCCTGAAAACTGTACTCACACTGTGGGGACCACTCGAACTTTTTATCTTTCTTGAGAAGTTCCGTGAGGGGTTTGGCTACTTTGGAGAAGTTTTCAACAAAGCGGCGACAATAGCTGGCTAGACCAAGGAAACTCCTAACTTGTTTGACTGTTTCAGGTGGAGTCCAATCGAGAACGGCTTGAACTCTCTCGGGATTGACAGCAATGCCCTTACCAGAGATTACGTGGCCTAGGTAGGTCACTTCTGGCAACCAAAATTCACACTTGGAGAACTTGGCATAAAGGCGGTGCTCTCTGAGTTTTTCTAAAACAAGTCTAAGATGTTCGGCATGCTCTTCCTCGTTCTTCGAGTAGATAAGAATATCATCGAGGTAAACCACGACGAACTTATCTAAGTACTCCATGAAGATCGAGTTCATCAAGCGGGAGAATGTGGCTGGGGCGTTGGTTAGGCCAAAGGACATGACGGTGTACTCGTACTGGCCATAACGAGTGACAAAAGCTGTCTTGGGAATGTCCCCGTTTCTGATCTTGATTTGATGGTAGCCTAACCTTAAATCCATCTTGGAGAAGACTGAGGATCCAGCGAGCTGATCATACAGGTCGTTGATCCTGGGAAGCGGATACTTGTTCTTTATCGTGACCAAATTAACGGGACGATAATCTACAACCATCCGGTCCGTACCGTCTTTCTTCTTGACAAAGAGGACGGGGCAAGCCCAAGGAGAAGAACTAGGACGGATGAAACCCTTTTGCAAGGACTCATCGAGTTGTTTCTTAAGCTCAGCTAGTTCTAAGGGTGCCATCTTGTAAGGTCTCCGGGAGATTGGAGCTGTTCCTGGGATAAGATCTATGACGAACTCTACATCTCTGTCAGGCGGAACACCTGGCAGTTCCTCTGGAAAGACATCCGGAAAGTCACGGACTACCGGGATATCTTCAAGGTCTGGAAGAGGGCTGGCATTAAGGGAATAGAGCTGACGCTTTGCAACTCTAGTGGAGACAATGGCTATCTTGCCAGATGGGTGTGTGAGCTGAACGGACCTGGTGAAACAATCAATCTTGGCATGATGAGCTGTCATCCAGTCCATACCCAAGATGATGTTAATATCCGAAGACTTGAGAGATATCAAGGAGGCAAGGAATGCAAGTCTGTCCACAAGGATTTCATTGCCATAACTTATCCTAGAAGTTTGCCATTTGGATCCAGGAGTTTGAATAAGTAGTGGAGAGGGCATATCACAAAATGACATGTCGTGCAAGCGGGCATAGCTTTCGGAAATGAAGGAATGAGACGCTCCAGTATCGAACAAAACCGATGCTGGATGACAGTTGACAAGGAGTGTTCCAAGAACGACATCTGGATCATCATGAGCGGCTTTAGCTGAGACATGATGCACACGTCCATGTTCAGTGGGAGCTGACTTGGCACTGACCATCTTGCGTGATGGCTTACCATGGACAAAAGACTTCTCGGGCTGGGGTGGAGCAACTCTGGTCTGAGTGCAAATACGGGCAATGTGGCCTGGCTCTCCGCACTTGTAACAAATCTTGGAGGTAGGATGTGGACCTGCATTGGAAAGCGGTCCACCAATAGGCCTGGGTGGAGCATACTGCTGAACTGGACGAGGTGCCACATAAGATGGCCTCGATACATATTTGGGTGGAAGAGCGGAGTTTGGAACCCAAATCCGGCGCTTCTGAGAACTAGAACCGGAGGAAGATCCCAAAGCACGAGTGTGCTTACAAGACTCCTCGTAAGTGAGTTGAGCTGTCTCTGCATTAATGGCCTTGTTCACAAGGGCTTGGAATGTACCACAATGATGCAGATGGAGATCACGACGCAACTTGGGGTTGAGACCCTTCCGGAACCTAGCCTTGCTTCTTGGCGTCCGTGGACACCTCTTCTGTAGCATAGCGGGCGAGGTTCTCAAACTCTCGGCTGTAAGCATCAACAGCCATTTTATCCTGGGTGAAACTACAGAACTCTTCTCTCTTGCGATCAATGAGGGCTCCAGGAATGTGATGCTCGCGAAAAGCCTCAACGAAATCCTTCCAGGTAGGAATCTGGCCAGCTGGAAGCATAGCCTCATAGTTCTGCCACCAAAAACTAGCAGGACCTTCCAGGTGGTATGTGGCATAGGTGACCTTGTCATCTTCAGCTACGCTCGCGGAACGCAGCTTATGGGTGATGCTACGGAGCCAGTCATCTGCATCGAGTGGCTCGATGGAATGATGAAAGGTAGGTGGGTGCAAGCGAATGAAATCATGAATGGTAGCAGACCCTTTGAACTGATGTGCGGTGTTCTCCTCGATACGTGCCAACAAACGGTTAGACTCACGCTTGTTCCTCTCCATCTCTAGCATGAACTCTGTCAACGAAGGCTGATCAGGAGGATCCTCATCCCTACCATCTCCGTGGTTCTGGCTACGAGCAACGGAACTTCGCTTAGCTGATGACATCCTGAGAAACGAAACCAAGGACGAAATCAACATCAACTATCGACTGTAGAACGTAGGACAAGGAATTAGTATCTCTCGAACTCCTAGGGAAATTTCGGCAGCATAACGGCAGTAAAATGCTCAGAATGAGACATCCTACTAAAAATGGGGTGGTAACATACTCAAGGTTCTGAGATCATACTAAGCAGACTACACCGGAAAATACTCAGAACTGGGGTATGACTCTGATCAACCAGTCCTATGGGACTACGGAGTAGTAACACGTGATCCTGATAGACGGAAGAGAAAGCCTAGTTCCTTAACCCCGTAGGAAAGATAGGATGACTCCGATCAGAAGGCCATGAGGTAAAGGAGTAAAAAGAGCTTTACGTTCCTTCCCACAATCAATTCCCTTACATAACTAAAGATTTTCTAGACTCAACTTCGACCAGTTTGGCTTGGTAATCCTACAGGCAGTCAAGCTCTGATACCAACGCTGTCAGGACCCCGACTCGATGTCACATCGATCTAGCCGGTAACACCTCATATCACTTTGGCTCACGTATATGATAGTGTCGCTAGCATCCATATGATAAGGAGCCCGGGCTGACATGACTAGTCGTAAACCCAAAGTGGCACAGACTTACAGGGACAGGCATCCATGACCCAGCTTCGAACGTGTCGGTCATCAGCAAGTGGGTCCGGGCTGTAGCACTGGGCTAGCAGGACTCCGGTAAACCGGGCTGTAGCGGGCTAACAGGACTCCGGTACTCAAAGCGTGACATTTCCCCGAAGGGACAGACACAGGAACGAAGAAGGACACATGCCGGCCAGCCTAAGTGTTCCAGAGCAGTAGCAAGCTACCATGGCTCAGCGGTAACACTAGGAGACATTTCCCGGTAAGAGAGGCTACTAAAGATAAACAACTAGATAGTCAGATCCCACACATAGCACTACACATTACACGTACGCATAACATGCAAGTATGTGCTGTACAACATGGCATCACAGCATAACTCAACAATTATATAGATAAAGGCTCAGAAGAGCCATCATAGCATTTATTGCAAACAGGGGTCACAAGACCCGTCATACAGAGCATACAAGCATCAAGCGGAAGCATTACATGTCTGGGTACAGACATCTATAAATGAAAAAGGCTGAAAGCCTGACTATCTACAACATCCGATCAAGATCGTAGCTGAGGTACTAGCTACTAGTCGAAGTCCATGGGAACACTAGTAAGACCGAAGTCTCCGCTGCAAAAACATAAATAAAGCAACATGAGTACAAAGGTACTCAGCAAGACTTACATCAGATCCTATCGTACATGCATTGGTATCAAGAGGGTAATGTGGGGTTTAGTTGCAGCAAGCCAGCTTTGACTCTGTGGCTATCCTGTTCTACGACTACCAGAAACTTTTGAGGTGAAACAACGTACACGAGTCCACTAATCACCACACAATACACTACTATGGATTCATCCCCGTCTCCCTACGAGAAGGCCATCCATAGCACTCACACTTGTCTTGAGCATTTTTTTAGTATCCACTTCAAGTTGTCTATGTACCATGTAAGCATCCAAGAAGTCCATAACCGCGGACCCGGCTATTCGAATAGATCATGTTAACCCTGCAGGGGTGTACTTCTTCACACACGCTCTCGCCACTTACCGCCATGTACACGTCATGTATCTCGGCAACCTTCAAGCGGAAGCCTGGCGAGGGTGTCGGCCACGACCTGACTAACCACACAAGACTCTAATCCAGGTTTATCGCCTATTCGGGTTCCATCCGCAAGGAGATCCGGCCGGGGTTTCACTCACGGCCCCAAACGATGTGTGCAGGGTTCCCAAGCCCACCTCGCCGGATGGATCTACGCTTGGTACACCGTGCCACTGGTGCCTAGTCTGTCCCAAGCCCACCTGGCCGGGTGCCACTTGGTAGACTACTAACACTACCTACAAACACCAGAAACTAGTTGCGACTCCTGGACAGAGATCAAGTTGGTTAATAAGTCGAGAGGGCTTGGAGCGCCCGGAGCCCAATGTGTGGTAGTATCGAGTCATTGGACAACATACATAGAACTCAGTGCTTAAGGACGGTTCCAGTGAGACAACCCACCATGTACTCCTACATGGCCTCTCACCGCTACCTTTACCAAATCGTGTTCACACACTTAACTCTCAGCAATAGAACATATCGTGACACTCCAATTCATTCCCAATGAATTAGACCTGACACAACTCTAAGCAATAGCAGGCATAGCATGGTAGGAACACATCAGTGGCTTCAATCAATTCCTACACATGCTAGTGGGTTTCAACTATTTACTGTGGCAATGACAGGTCATGCAGAGGAATGGGTTCAACTACCGCAGCACAAAGTAGAAGATGAATCGTTGTTGTCCTAATGCAATAACTGAGAGCAGGAGCGAGAGAGTAGGGTTTTATCTAAATGAACAAGGGGGTTTGCTTGCCTGGTATTTCAACAAGGGAGGCACTGCTTCACAGACAGGTACTCTGGAACGTCTCCGGAGTAGGACCTATCGAGAAGGAACGATGCCGGCAATCAATACACAATCATATGCAACAATATGATGCATGAACATGGCATGTAGATGTGATGTTGTTGAGCTAATGGAACTAGTGTTCAATTGGTTTGAAGTCCATTTGAACCAAAGGTTCAAATGCATTTCTAAATTAGGTCTCTTATATATGCCATAATGTGTTTTCCCATATTCAGCATGTATAAGTTGGTTTTTCATGCATGAAACTAGTACAGATGGAAAGGTTGCATTTTTCTGATAATTTTTCATATATAAATTATTTAAATCTGAGCTACGGTTGAATTGATATGAATTTTTGAAGTTTAAATCAATTTCTGGATTTTCTGAATTATTTTAATTCCAGAAAATGTATAATTGCGTCAGCATGACGTCATCATTGCATCAGCGGGTCAATGCGGCTGTCCAGGTCAAATCTGACATGTGGGACCCACACGTCAGTGACAGGGGGTTAACCCCGAGTCAAACCTGGGCTGGTCAGCTTTGACTAAGCCCTGGGGCCCACTTGTCAGCGTCAGTAGGTGGGGGATTAGTGACTAATTAGCTAAGCCACGTCAGCCCGCCGGAGTTCTGGCCGGCGGCGACCATTAGCGCGGTGGCGACTCGCCGGACTTGCGTTACAGACGGCGTTTGATCGCGCTAAGACCACCGGGGCGTAGCCCGTCTTCGTCCGCAACCAGGGGAGCTGATGGGGGGGCTGCGGGGGCGGCGGAGCTCGCCGGAGCGGAGCTCGGGGCGGCGGCCGGAGTTCGGGATAGCGCGGGCGTGGGGCTGCAGCTCGCGTTCGAGCGAACGGAGGGCACAGGCGGTAGCTACGAGGCAGCAGGAGCACATCGAGCTATCTACGCGAGGCGGAGGTGCTCGGGGGCACGGAGCTCGCCGGCCATGGCGGACGGCGGCTTCGGGCGCTCGCGGGGCAGCGGCTACAGGGCACGCGCGAGAGAGAGAGGTGAGGGGAAAAGAAGAGAGGCTCACGGCGGACTCGCAGAGCAGGCCGGTGTGCTCGGGGACGTCCTGCGTCCGGCGAATCGACGGCGATGGCGGCGAGGTCGATCTCCAGCGTCGGTGGTGAAGAAGACAACGGTGTCGGCGATGGAGCGCGTCCGGGGGTGTGTGGCTTGACGAGGAGGTAGAGGGGGTCGAGGCGGAGCTGGGAAGCGTCTCAGGGAGGCGAGGGGAGGCCGGTGGCCGTGGTGGTTCTCGTCGGCGGCGACGGTCGCGTTCGGTGGGAGTGAGGGGGAGCCAGAGGAGGAGATGAGCGAGAGGGAGGGGAAAAGGACCGGGGCGGCTGCGTGGCGACGTGCAATCCATCCAGAGCGGCGAGGGGAGGACAGGCAGACAGGGAGGGAGGAGGCGTGGCGCGGTGGCGCGCGCGCGCGCCGGCCACACTCCGTTCCCCTGTCGGGAAGGAAGACGACAGAGGAGGGGGAGCCTGGTGGGCTGGGCCACCTCCCGGCTGGGCCCGCCTGCTGCGGCTGGGCTGCACAGGGGAGGCCCCAGGTAAGCCCCTCCTTCTTTTATTTCTGTTTTTCTATTTTTTTCTGACATTTGTTTGATTTAATAAATATATTAAATCATTTAATTTTATTATGCCAATTTTTTTAGGGGCTAATGGTATTATTCCAGAGCTCCTTTAAAGATGACATAATTTTTGGGCCATATTTCATATATATAGAAATATCTTTCCAATGCAAATATTTATCGAATTAATCCAAATGGCCAAAATAAATGTCCATGAGCTCCTAAAAATATTGTTTTGATTTTTATCTCTATCCAATATTTTCAGAGGGCAACATGAGCATTTTCTTGGACCCTTTTGGAGAAATTTTTATTTGGGTCATTTTCAAAAATGATTCTGAGGGTTCCACCAATCCTCATTTCAAATTTAAATGAAATTTAAATATGATGCACAAATGGCTAGCTAGCCTAGGTCATACCAGACTAGGGATGTGACATAGTGATACACATATTCATAATGTTGAAGCCAAAAGATGCAAAGTTGATAATGATAGTGCAACTTATTTGTGGCACTGCCGTTTAGGTCATATCAGTGTAAAGCACATGAAGAAACTCCATACTGATGGACTTTTGGAACCACTTGATTATGAATCACTTGGTACTTGCGAACCGTGCCTCATGGGCAAGATGACTAAAACACCATTCTCCGGTACTATGGAGAGAGCAACTATTTATTGGAGATCATACATATAGATGTATGCGGTCCGATGAATGTTGAGGCTCGTGGCAGATATCGTTATTTTCTCACCTTCACAGATGATTTGAGCAAATATGGGTATATCTACTAAATGAAGCATAAGTCTGAAACATTTGAAAAATTCAAAGAATTTCAGAGTGAAGTTGAAAATCATCATAACAAGAAAATAAAGTTTCTACGATCTGATCATGGAGGAGAATATTTGAGTTACGAGTTTGGTCTACATTTGAAACAATGCAGAATAGTTTCGCAACTAACGCCACCCGGAACACCACAGCGTAATGGTGTGTCCGAACGTCGTAATCATACTTTACTAGATATGGTGCGATCTATGATGTCTCTTACAGATTTACCGCTATCATTTTGGGGTTGTGCTTTAGAGAAGGCCGCATTCACGTTAAATAGGGCACCATCAAAATCCGTTGAGACGACGCCTTATGAACTGTGGTTTGGCAAGAAACCAAAGTTGTCGTTTCTGAAAGTTTGGGACTGCGATGCTTATGTGAAAAAGCTTCAACCTGATAAGCTCGAACCCAAATCAGAGAAATGTGTCTTCATAGGATACCCAAAAGAGACTGTTGGGCACACCTTCTATCACAGATCCGAAGGCAAGATATTCGTTGCTAAGAATGGATCCTTTCTAGAGAAGAAGTTTCTCTCGAAAGAAGTGAGTGGGAGGAAAGTAGAACTTGATGAGGTAATTGTACCTTCTCCCGAATTGGAAAGTAGTTCATCACAGAAATCAGTTCTAGTGATTCCTACACCAATCAGTGAGGAAGCTAATGATGATGATCATGAAACTTCTGATCAAGTTACTAGCGAACCTCGTAGGTCAACCAGAGTACAATCCGCACCAGAGTGGTACTGTAATCCTGTTATGGGTCATGTTACTTGACCATGATGAACCTACGAACTATGGGGAAGCGATGATAAGCCCAGATTCTATGAAATGGCTTGAGGCCATGAAATCTGAGATAGAATCCATGTATGAGAACAAAGTGTGGACTTTGGTGGACTTTCCCGATGATCAGCAAGCAATGAAAATAAATGGATCTTCAAGAAGAAAACTGACGCTGACGGTAATGTTACGCTCTACAAAGCTCGACTTGTTGCGAAAGGTTTTCGACAAGTTCAAGGGGATGACTACGATGAGACCTTCTCACCCGTAGCGATGCTTAAGTCTGTCGGAATCATGTTAGCAATTGCCGCATTTTATGAAATATGGCAGATGGATGTCAAAACTGCATTCCTGAATGGATTTCTGGAAGAAGAATTGTATATGATGCAACCGGAAGGTTTAGTCAATCCAAAGGGAGCTAACAAAGTGTGCAAGCTCCAGCGATCCATTTATGGACTGGTGCAAGCCTCTCGGAGTTGGAATAAATGTTTTGATAGTGTGATCAAAGCATTTGGTTTTATACAGACTTTTGGAGAAGCCTGTATTTACAAGAAAGTGAGTGGGAGCTCTGTAGCATTTCTGATACTATATGTAGATGACATATTGCTGATCGGAAATGATATAGAATTTCTGGATAGCATAAAATGATACTTGAATAAAAGTTTTCAATGAAAGACCTCGGTGAAGCTGATTACATATTGGGCATTAAGATCTATAGAGATAGATCAAGATGCTTAATTGGACTTTCACAAAGCACATACCTTGACAAAGTTTTGAAGAAGTTCAAAATGGATCAAGCAAAGAAAGGGTTCTTGCCTGTGTTACAAGGTGTGAAGTTGAGTAAGACTCAATGCCCGACCACTGCAGAAGATAGAGAAAAGATGAAAGAAGTTCCCTATGCTTCAGCCATAGGATCTATCATGTATGCAATGTTGTGTACCAGACCTGATGTGTGCCTTGCTATAAGTCTAGCAGGGAGGTATCAAAGTAATCCAAGAGTGGATCACTGGACAGCGGTCAAGAACATCTTGAAATACCTGAAAAGGACTAAGGACAAGTTTCTCGTTTACAAAGAGCTCATTGTAAATGGTTACGTTGATGCAAGCTTTGACACAGATCCGGACGATTCTAAATCACAAACTGGATACATGTTTACATTGAACGTTGGAGTTGTCAGTTGGTGCAGTTCTAAACAAAGCGTTGTGGCAGGATCTACATGTGAAGCGGAGTACATAGCTGCTTCGGAAGCAGCAAACGAAGGAGTCTGGATGAAGGAGTTCATATCCGATCTAGGTGTCATACCTAGTGCATCTGGTCCAATGAAAATATTTTGTGACAATACTGGTGCAATTGCTTTGGCAAAGGAATCCAGATTTCACAAAAGAACCAAGCACATCAAGAGACGCTTCAATTCCATTCGGGATTTAGTCCAAGTGGGAGACATAGAAATTTGCAAGATACATACGGATCTGAATGTAGCAGACCTGTTGACTAAGCCTCTTCCATGAGTAAAACATGATCAGCACCAAGGCTCCATGGGTGTTAGAATCATTACAGTGTAATCTAGATTATTGACTCTAGTGCAAGTGGGAGACTGAAGGAAATATGTCCTAGAGGCAATAATAAAGTTATTATTTATTTTCTTATATCATGATAAATGTTTATTATTCATGCTAGAATTGTATTAACCGGAAACATAATACATGTGTGAATACATAGACAAACAGAGTGTCACTAGTATGCCTCTACTTGACTAGCTTGTTGATCAAAGATGGTTATGTTTCCTAACCATAGACATGTGTTGTCATTTGATTAACGGGATCACATCATTAGGAGAATGATGTGATTGACATGACCCATTCCGTTAGCCTAGCACACGATCGTTTAGTATATTGCTATTGCCTTCTTCATGACTTATACATGTTCCTATGACTATGAGATTATGCAACTCCCGTTTACCGGAGGAACACTTTGTGTGCTACCAAACGTCACAACGTAACTGGG
The DNA here is from genome assembly GCF_018294505.1 of Triticum aestivum. Classification (NCBI taxonomy): domain Eukaryota; kingdom Viridiplantae; phylum Streptophyta; class Magnoliopsida; order Poales; family Poaceae; genus Triticum; species Triticum aestivum. The sequence goes on along the minus strand of NC_057813.1, from coordinate 578,242,438 downwards.
TGATTATAAAGGAGTTCTACATGTGTCTCCAAAGGTACTTGTTGGGTTCGCGTATTTCGAGATTAGGATTTGTCACTCCAATTGTCGGAGAGGTATCTCTGGGCACTCTCGGTAATGCACACCACTTAAGGCTTGCAAGCATTGCAACTAATGGGTTAGTTGTGAGATGACGTATTACGGAACGAGTAAAGAGACTTGCCGGTAACGAGATTGAACTAGGTATTGAGATACCGACGATCGAATCTTGGGCAAGTAACATACCGATGACAAAGGGAACAACATATGTTGTTATGCGGTCTGACCGATAAAGATCTTCATAGAATATGTGGGAGCCAATATGAGCATCCAGGTTCCGCTATTGGTTATTGACCGGAGACGTGTCTCGGTCATGTCTATATTGTTCTCGAACCCGTAGGGTCAGCACGCTTAACGTTACGATGGCAGTTTCATTATGAGTTTATATATTTTTATGTACCGAAGGTTGTTCGGTGTCCCGGATATGATCAGGGACTTGACGAGGAGTCTCTAAATGGTTGAGACATAAAGATCGATATATTGGACGACTATATTTGGACACCGGAAAGGTTCCGGGTGAGATTGGGACAATACCGGATCACCGGGAGGTTATTGGAAACCCCCAGGAGGTATATGGGCCTTATTGGGCCTTAGTGGAAAGGAGGGGAAAGGATCAAGGGAGCCCCCCCCCAAGCCCAATCCAAATTGGGAGGGGGCCCTGCCCCCCCTTTCCTTCCTCCCTCCTTCCTCTTCCTTCCCTCTCCTACTACTAATAGGAAAAGGGGGAGTCCTACTCCCGGTGGGAGTTGGACTCCCCCCCTTGGGCGCGCCACCCCCCTTGGCCGGCCCCCTCCTCTACTCCTTTATATACGGAGGAGGGGGGCACACCATAGACACAACAATTGATCCCTTGGATCTCTTAGCCGTGTGCGGTGCCCCCCTCCACCATAGTCCACCTCGATAATACTGTAGCGGTGCTTAGGCAAAGCCCTGCGACGGTAGAACATCAAGATCGTCACCACGCCGTCGTGCTGACAGAACTCTTCCCCGACAGTTTGCTGGATCGGAGTCCGGGAATCGTCATTGAGCTGAACGTGTGCTACAACTCGGAGGTGTCGTAGTTTCGGTGCTAGATCGGTCGGGCCGTGAAGACGTACGACTACATCAACCACGTTGTTATAACGCTTCCGCTATCGGTCTACGAGGGTACATGGAGAACACTCTCCCCTCTCGTTGCTATGCATCACCATGATCTTGAGTGTGCATAGGATATTTTTTGAAATTACTACATTCCCCAACAATATTCTACACTAATGTAACCATTCATACGGATGAGATAATTTGGAGCAAACAATTGATAAGCAAGCTATCATGCATATTGTTGTCACATAATGAACCAGGTATGTATGCAAGTACAGTGATACAGGACAATAGGTACTAACAAGAGCAAAGCAGTGGGCAGCATATTTCCGATATCCTGTCCTTCTTTTCAAACCAGAATTCTTCTACGAGCAGATTACCTATAAAAAAGATCCGTAAGGCACATGCGGAAAAGTAGAAGTTCAAATTGTCATGCGATATCATAGACATAACCCCATCCTGGGAACGAGACCAGTGCATCACAAGGTTTTTCCATTCAATGTCTTCTAAATTTAGCACAGGAGACTTCACCGGAAATTCGTTTATAGACTTGCCATCAAAGTGTGATTTCCTCAAGTAACACTAATACTGTTGCAATGCTTCCTTGAAAAGCGCAAGCAAGCTTTGCTCGTCATGACTATCCAGATTGACCCTCGCCTACTTACAACAATGTAATGTAAATCATTAATGTGTTCAATCAGCAGAAAACAATAAAATAATCACCATCAATAATATCACTTACACGTAAGTGGGACAGGAAGATGTGAAAATGGTGTTTGTCTTCACTATAATCTTCCCATGATGGGAATATATGCATGTAGTCCTAAGAACATTGAATGCATTGTCTTTTAAACTGGGAATAACTAGAATGGGGTTCCAATCTGCAGCAATTGGCCGTCTTTGCAGTTGGGATAGGTCTTTGGCCGGTGGACTTGTTGTACTTTTTGCTGGAGTGGGATTTTTCCGTGGTACTGCTGGTGCTATGGCAACTGAAATCGGCATACCTTTTGCTGGAGTGCAGGTCCTGTGTGGTGGGGCTAGTGGTGTGGCCAGTGAAGTATGGGTACTGTCTGCTAGAGTCGGTCCTATGTTTTGTGTCACTGGTTGTACAGCCAATATAAGTGGGGTGCTGTCGGATTTCTCCGAAAACACCACGTTTTTCAAGGACTTTGCTAGTGCTCCTTCAGGTTCGGCAATCACCCTCTTCCTTTTTAATGTTTGATGCACAAGAACAACATTTCAGTGGAAAAACATGGTATGATGACAGATGGAATATGTATTGATAATGGATGGGCATGGCATCTCGACATGTATGATGAGTAAACTAAGAAGATGGTGGTGCAACAAAGTAGAAGAAATGCAAGACAACATATGCAAGATACGCGCAATCAATAAAACCTTGCCAAATTAGAACAGGTACCTTGATGGGTGAACATGACAGGCCATCTTCCTTTGACTCCTTGAGGTTAGAATGGTTATTAGGATCATATTCTGAACAAGAATCAACAGGTGGGGAGCGTATGAGTTTCATTGCATCCAGAATGGCACTCAACTCCTTGGTGCCAACTTTTAACTCATTGCAGTGTTTAGCTTCAAGAGTGGACTGCTGCTAGTGCGACAAAAAGCAGCTACACGGATCATAGTGTAGATATAACGGAAAACTGTAAGCATCAGAGTAAAATTAGCAAAGTGGAACTTGCTGGAATATATGTGCTAGTATTGTCGGTATGGCTAGAAAGGCTTCGAATACCAACTCTGTTCAACTGAATGTGCGGTACTACTAATATAAGTGTAACTCTCAAAGGCGACATAGCTCCCCGCATTTCCTTGCTATTCTTATAGGATTCAAGTGGGCAGGCCACTACAGATCCTATTCCTATGTTTACAAAATCCTACGAATCAAAGAGGCCCGAAGAGTTCAAAGTGTCCATCACAACCGACCGTATAAACCTCTACACTTCAAATTTCCATGCTCATCTTCACTACAAGGGACATACTATACTACTATCATACTCCCTCCGTTCCAAAATATAAGTCTTTGTAGAGATCTCCACTATGGATCACATATAGATATATCCAGATACATTTTAGAGTGTAGATTCACTCATGTTGCTCCATATGTAGTCCAAGGTGGAATCTATACAAAACTTGTATTTAGGAACGGAGAGAGTACTTATTAAAGAAGAACATAAGAGGAACATGCTAAAGAAGAGCAAACAGATTTTGGATAATAAAATGTTCGTTGCGCAGTGCCCACACATGATGAACAAGAGCGCATTAAGAATGCAACTCCCTGCTGTCTCTCTATATGTGGTGCACGTGCTTTTCGAGAGTAAAGTAGGAACACTAGCTGACCAATTAAATGTTATCTGTTTTAGTAATATCAGCATCATATCAAATTCATATTTGAGCAACAAGTTTGGAATTATGAGTGGCACGTTGTTCAGCTTGATGGATTCAGGAGCAGTGCTAAGCAGGTATGATGATGGTACTGAATATAAAGGCATGTCTACATGCAAGTCGCGTGACTTTTGTCATTTGGGTCAGTCGACCATTTCAGGTGGTTGGATGAAGATCCTATGTCTCCTAACCCTTCTTCTTCCTTGTCTATGATTCTTCCCATATAAAACACCGCATGGGCCGCTGGCAAAACCACCGGCCGCCACCGCCTGTGTTCCTCCGCCACCACCACCCCCTCCCCTGCCCCCACACACATCGAGTTTTCTTGGTTCGGTGAGGCCCCACCACCGCCACCCCACAACCACGGTCCCCACCGAGCCCCTTCCTTCGCACCAGCGAACTCTGGCGAGCTCTAAAAAATCGATTGACCCAATTTTGAAATTTAGTCTACTGCGATTTAACTAGTGTGGAATATAAAAGGGGAAAACCATATGCATTGGGAGTATAGTGTTGAGCATGCCATGGCGGATCTGAAGGTGCAAACCGGACAAAGGCACCTTCACAACCAATGTTTGCTTTCAACTAGCAAGTAAGTGATGGAGAAGAAATCAGAGTAAAGCAGTGGCGATCAATTTTCTTGCTGCGATAAATAAGTTGAGTAGATACGAAAGAGTACCACCTCTAGTGCGGTGCCGTGTATGCATTTGCTGAGAATTTGATGGTGATGCGGTAGTGATGGCTGTCGGCGGCATGGAAACAGATCTAGGAGGGTAGACGATGGTGGGAGGGCGCGGTGGACGAGATGGTTGTAGGAGCGGCACCAGCAAGGTGGACTACAACGGGGATGAAGCGAGAGGATGGGATGCAAGGATCCCAGTCCGAATCAATGGATGAGATAGGTCGATCTCTTGTAATGGACGGCGGCGGCGGAGTATCAGCTCCAGCATGGTGGAGGAGGACAATGGTGGATGGGGTGGCGGACGGAGGAGGCTGGGGTGGAGAGGAAAGGGTGTTTTGGCGCCCACGGAGTACGAATGGGGAAATGGAGGTAGAGAGGAAGGGGGAACCATGTCTTCAGGGCGCGCTTGTCTCAAATGCAAGGAAATTTACAAACTTAGCCCCCGTTTCAAATTTCCTACATCATAACAATATTAGTCGGTTGGGGACAGGAGGGTAATCTCGCATACATCGAGTATTTACCGACGAGAGTTTGTTTTTGGCACCCACCATGTATGAATCAGGGAGGGAGTCGATTTCGGCCGAGGAGACACTGTGTTTTGGCGCCCACCATGTATGAATCCGGGTGAGAGGCGGTTATGTCACGTTTGAGTGAAATAACAAACCTACCCCTTTCAAAACCTATAGAAATCAAGCAGATAGCCTTTGCATGGTAGGGATAGGCAGTAGTAATTTCCATCTCGCAGATTTTGGTTTCGGGCAGTTACTGCGACTTTCCCCGCTTCGTTCAAATTTTGCAGAGTGCACGTTTACCGTGCCAACTCAATTCGAATCCCGTTTGTATTCTATTTTTTTCGGGCAGGATCCATTTTCGATTGGAATAAAATTCTATATATATTTTTATATATACTTTCAAAGGCACAACACCCTTTATACATAAATATGGTTTACAAATGGCATGATCTCAGATTCATAAGGCTATATCCATCAATTTGTATTTTCAAATATCTAAAACCACTTTATGTTGAAATCCAATGTATGCATTCCTCACTAACTGTCTCCAATCAATGTGTGTTTCATGCGGGTTTTTTTACTTCTCAAACATGTATAATGTGTTTCACACACACAACATATACTGTAATCCCGTTTAGACATTAATTTTGTCTCCCAGGGTCTCATATTTCTCCACCGCTCTCTTGTATGTCGCTCACACACACTCTCTATCCCTAGAGATATCTTGCGTTCCCTCATATGTCTATCTAGCTATCACTCTTGTTGTGAAATATCTTTCTCTCTCGCAGATACAAAACTCCATCTCTCGGGATTTCATTTCTCTCTGATATTTGTTTGTATGTGACTCACATGAACCCTCTCTCTATCTCGCTCACAACCACACACATAAGTCAGCCTTCTGATCCACTCGACTCCTATCTCTAACGCACACTAGCTAGTACATTTATCTTTCTATTTATCTATTTCTCCATCAACCTTCTTTCTCGCCCTCACTCTTGCTTCCTATCATGCACACTACATATGTTTCTCTCTACATGCACTCAAGTTCCCTCTTTTTATATTTCTCTCACACACACATAACTTCACCCTCTGAACCACCCGGAGGTCATCTCCAACACTCAAACTAGCGGATGTCCCTCTAGCTAGCATCTCCATCTATGTATCTATATGTGCTTTCTCCGTCAACATTTGTTTCTCGCACGCAGTCTTGCTTCCTATCACCCACACTATATATGTCTCTCCATACATGCATTTATAGGTTTATCTCTTTTGCACAATCGTGGTGTCTCACTCCCTCTGCTCGCCATAGATGCATGCTCCAGCCCACGCCACTATCTCTTAAAGACAAAAACACATGCTCAATTGTCGGGCCTTCTTCCCTGCACTCTCACATGCATGCATATTGTCATACCGACCCGTCTCTCCCATGTCGTTGATCTTATGACTTATGTATTCCTTCTTTTATCTCGATCATGCGCGCACACACACAGACATCCCGCGTATACATGTATACCTCTCGCACATGCACGTTCAAGGTCTCTATGTCTCCATACGTAGTTAATTACCCTCAACCCTAAAGCCACATCTAATCGTTCTCTTCTTGTGTGCACATAACTTCCGCCTGGATGGGTAAAACACACACTCACACTTAACAATATCCTTCTAGCTACCCCCCTCTCACTCTTGCCCTTTATCCCGAAACAAATAAGACTATCCCTTCATTTAATTCCTGCCTACATGCACCATTGATATATAGTAGTCTTCCTCGCTGTCTCTCGAACAAACACGTTCTCTCGATGTCGACTCCTCTCACACACACACACCTTCTCTTCCCTCTCTACGGGCCTTTTCTCTCTCGCACCCCATCGTTGGTGGCCTCTGCCATACACATCACCTCTCTATGATGAAGCCACACACACTTAAATAAATCTGCCACCGAGGACCCCGCAACACACACACAAACACTAACACACACACACACACATAGAGAGAGAGAGACACACACACACACACAAACACCCACACACCCACACACACTAAGACTCCATCACACACACACACACACACTAAGACTCCATCACACACACACACTAAGACTCCATCTCTCTCTCTCTCACACACACACACGCCCCCCCCCCACACACACAAATACTCCATCTCAGGCACACATGCTTTAGGCGGAGCATTTGTTCCTACCACCCCTCATCCAACCTTACCCGTATGATAAAGAATCACCTTAATTTACTTGTATAACATGGACACATTCCACTTTACTTTAGTAGTTAGCACACTTATCATCTCTACCGTTATAAAAAACTGAGTTGACGATGATGGCGTGCCCGCCATCTTGTAATATAGACCGTCCAATCTATATCTGACGGATAGAAAGCAAACTATGATAATTTACAAAAGATACCCGCACCTCTCTCCACACCCTTATCTCCCACAACCTCATTGTTGAGAAATTAAAAAAGGAAGTCTCTGGAACAATCTAGCATGGTGGCCGCTACCGCCTGCTGGCGCCGCATCCCTATGCCTCCGCCCAGTCCGACCACCAGTTACCACCACGCTCCACTCCTCCTCACCTTATCTCTCATCTTTCATTTTTCCGATAAAATTCTCGAGATATCATTAGTTTTTACACATGGGATTACTCCTGCATGGGTCAATCACAAAAGGTGTTTTTAAAAAAAAATGCATATTGATGTTCCGTGCAATGCATGAGCATCTTGCATGTAATTATATAACACAAATCATGAGCGTGAAGTTACATTTTTTTACACAACCACGTTAACATGGCCACGTAAATCACTAGCTAAAGTATAATACCATTATAATTATAACCCGATGCAAAAAGGTTGAGTACATGTACGAATAGTAGTGTCGCATGCACTCTGTCTCTCATAATCTCTCACACACACAAGTTATGTGACGCCCACTTAAGCAGACACGTATGTTACAATTTGTGCACCCGCGGGTACACGTGATGGTACGCATTTATTTAAGCCAGACGGCACACCCAAACATTAGCTGCATTTATTCACCTCCCGCCTCCATTTCTCTGGTTGCCATCACCTGGTAGCCATGGCCCGACCGAAGGTAACAACATCGGCCATACTCCCGCCGGAGCAGCGCTTTATTCTAGAAATTTTAGTGGTCATGCATGCATCTTTTTGTGCTAGCACTCCCATATAAGGGTTGACCGCTCGTTTCCCGCAGACCTGCACGGGCGGTGGAAGAGGAAAGGGAAGGGAAGCGGGCTGTGGAGTAAAATTTTTTTACCACAATTTCTTAGGAAACTGAGTGCAATAATTGAGTAGTTTTGCAAACTACCAGTACTACACTTGAAATGGTTCAAAACCAATACTCCCTTGCCAGTGCGCGCTTTCCGCGTGAAATGGTCATTGTCGCCCTGGAGCGTCAATGCCGCATTAATGCCCGGCCAGAGCGGAGGCGACCTCTCAGTGGCACCAGCTTTGAAGCAGCGCAACGGCCGAGAGAGCACCGCTTCCCGGTGGACACGACTGCTCTGTGTCGAGGCTAGCCATAGGCCCTATTTGGATCCATGGGTTAGAGTTAGTTTGAGCTAGTTGGGGCTCAAATAGCCCTAAAGTATCCAAGCATGAGGGTTAAATTGGAGCAAGTTGCACCGAACCCACCAAAAAAACTATCCCACACAAGAGGTGCTAACTGGAGATAGTTCTCATTGGGCCCACTGAAAAATCAATTTTCTCTCTCCCTCAAGTGCTTTTATTGTCAATCTAACCCTATCACTCAAACACCTCTTTGGCTATAGTTAGTTCAGGGTTAGTCATGAGTTAGTCTAACCTCTAGCTAAGTTAGAGTATCGAAACAGGAGCAGTATAGGACATATGCAAGTTGCTCAAAGCATACAGTCAAATTCATACGTGAAAGGATCTTTTTTTTGAAAACTGAATATGAAAGGATCTTCGAATGATATAATTTTCAAATTATATAAAATTTTATCAATAGTCAAAGGCATCCTCGAAGAATACATTAGGCCCTATTTAAAATCTTATCAATAGTCAAAACCAAGTGTTTTAAACGAGTTCAAAAACGAGAAGCTGGACCCACTCACGGCACGGCACGCCTGTCTCGTTTGGTCCATCGGTCAAAGTGCTTCCTCTTCTTGGCATAACAATAGTGTACAATACTATTTTTTTAGAATGCTCTTGGAATGTCGCTAACATGTGATGAGTTAACCGACCTCAATAGACGGCAAAAACGCCAGCTTGCCACACTTTGAGAGAGACGAGGAGCGAGAAGCAATACGGGCTGCTTGATTACTAGAGCTAGGTGCCGCATGGAAGCCAAGAAATATGGTGATAGCATAGGTTGGCCATGTACTAGTATGATGTAACTACACTGGGCTGCCATGTTTTGTCCTCTTCTAGTGCACTATGGAGATGATTGGTTGATTTTATGTCGCTGAATGATATAAAATATTATGAGTGTAGACGCTCCACCATGAGGTTCCAGAAGCTCCAGTGTATAGCGGACGGCTAAATCGTGCGGAGAATGTCAAGAGAGGGCGGGGTAGACTGAATTTGACATGGCGGGAGTCCGTTAAGAGAGACCTGAACAATTGGAGTATCACCAAAGAGCTAGGTATGAAGAGGGGTGCGTGGAAGCTTGCTATCCATGTCCCCAGCCATGAGTTGGTTGCGAGATCTTATGGGATTCACCTATAGCCTACCCTAACTTGTTTGGAACTAAAGGCTTTGTTGTTGTTGTTGTTGTTGTTGTTGTTGTTGTTGTTGTTGTTGTTGTTGTTGTTGTTGTTGATGTTCTTGTTGTTGTTGTTGTTGTTGTTGTTGTTGTTCTTGTTGTTGTTGTTGTTCTTGTTGTTGTTGTTGTTGTTGTTGTTGTTGTTGTTGTTGTTGTTGTTGTTGTTGTTGTTGTTGTTGTTGTTGTTGTTGTTGTTGTTGTTGTTGTTGTTGTTGTTGTTGTTGTTGTTTTTGTTAAGCTTTGTTCATCATTTTGCCAACACGCGAGACATCTAGCATCAAGGTGCACGTGTCATGCAAGGATCGTTCCATCTATATGAAGAACACATGGGACTGGGACTACGAGACGGACATGTACCCAGGAGTGGACGTATGAACCTGAGTAATATAGCGTAGTAAGTGAAGTTGAAAGGCACAAATAGTGTGAATATGCGTGGCATATAGGAATTTTTCTCTTACTATGTACCACTAAATGTTGTACGTGCAATGCATGGTGATGTTATGGAGTACGTGCCTAAATACTCTACTACTACTATATTAATTGGAGGCACATATTAGCTTTTATATTTCTTTACGTTTATGCCCCGAGACCTTCCAACTAGACGTGTCTTTCTCTCCGGGCCGCACTTTGTATTGTTCATACCACTAGTACTACTACGTGTGGTCTCCGACCCGGAAGTGGAAGAAGTGGAGACGCTCTACCATGTTTTTTTTGCATTGGGCTCTATCACGCTGTTCATGTCCCACTCCTTTCGCTGACGTGTGGGACATCCAGCACGTGCCGTGTTTGGCACTCTTCGTCATAAGAGTTGAAATGCAAGCATTCATCAAAAATAAAAAATAAATATAAATCAGCAGTGATACTATACCACGCGGTTTCCTTGCTCCTCGATGTCATAAAGAATACTTCCGTTCGCCAACATGTGGGACGTCGACCATCCTGGTCCACTTACCATGCACGTAGAACTCCAAGGGAGAGTCACCCCGGTCGTCGCGCCGCATTAATAATGACTAATGAGCCGTCAAATCACAGGCCCAACCTTTCCCACAGTGAAGTTGCTTGAACGAAGGAACCATCATGACTTCGTTGAATTCCGCTTCTTGAAGAAAACTACTGTCCCAGCAGTACTGCTAGCTACATTAGTTACTCCAACAGAGGCCTCCTTTCGTTCATAGGATAGGAATTTTATAGGAATATGAAAATCATAGGAAGTGAGATGACATGCATGTCAATTCCTATAGAGAAAGAGAAGCCATTTGATGCATAGGATAGGAATTTTTCCATTGAGTCTAGGCTAATGTACTGATAATTTGCTCTAAAAACTATAGTAGTAACTAGTAGTACTGGTACATGCTCGTACTCAGACGCAGACACTACTACTTCTCACATGCTGGCCAGACGCTGTCGTTCTCCTTCCCGGCTTTGTCAGCGATACCCCACCGTGCTTGGATCTCTGCTGACCTCTCCGCAGCAGCGCGTGCGTCCTCTTCTTTCTTGCAGCGGAGGCCCTCTCTTTTCTTGAGTGCTTTCTGACTTTTCTGCTTCCTTTGTGCGGCTTTGGCCGTCTCTTGCTCTACCGCCCATTCGGCCTTGGCAGCTTCAAATTCTGCCCACATAGGTGTTAGGCCCGAGCGGCTATGAACTCGGCACGGCGGGATGCCATCACTTCCCTACCATTTTGTGTGCGATCATGGGCGGCTAGGAACTCGGCGCAGCGGGATGCCATCGCTTCCTTACCGGTTAGTGTGCGGCGCGGTGGCATGAACGATGCTTGGTGAGAGCTCTGGGGTGGAGTGGTCGGACAACCGTATAGTGCGTTGGTTTGTCAAGAGCTCAAGGACAGAAGATGAAGGAAATTTGGATTCCCCTTCAATCCTGGTCATTTATTACCGAGCAAAATGCATTGGCGGTCATCAAAGTTTACTTGATAGCTCACTTTGATCATTTTATATGAGATATGGTGATTTACGGTCACTGGCTCAGTGTATAGCTCTGTATTTATTTGGTTGACCAGTTAAACAGTCTGCATGCACCTCAGCAGCTCGTGTTCTTTATCTATCTATGCGGGCCTACCTGTTAGTAGTTAGCAAACTTATCATCTCTACCCTTATAAAAAACCGAGTTGAAGATGATGGCGTGCCTGCCATCTTCTAATATAGACCGTCCGATCTATATCTGATGTATAGAAAGCAAACTATGATAATTTACAAAAGATACCCACACCTCTCTCCACATCCTTATCTCCCACAACCTCATTGTTGAGCAATTAAAAAAGGAAGTCTCTGGAACAATCTAGCATGGTGGCCGCTGCCACCTGCCGGCGCCGCTGCCACCTGCCGGCGCCGCATCCCTATGCCTCCGCTCAGTCTGACCACCAGTAACCACCACGCTCCACTCCTCCTCACCTTATGTCCCATCTTTCATTTTTTCGATGACATTCTCAAGATACTAGTTTTCCGATAAAATTCTTGAGATATCATTAGTTTTTACACATGGGATTACTCCTCCATGGGTCAATCACAACAGGTGTTTTGTAAAAAAAATGCATATTGATGTTCTGTGCAATGCACGATCATCTTGCTTGTAATTATATAACGCAAATCACGAGCAGGAAGTGACATTTTTTACACAACCACGTTAACATGGCCACGTAAATCACTAGCTAAAGTATAATACCATTAAACTTATAACCCGATGCAAAAAGGTTGAGTACATGTCTGAAGAGTAGAGTCGCACGCACTCTGTCTCTCATAATCTCTCACACAAACAAGTTACATGACGCCCACTTAAGCAGACACATATGTTACAATTTGTGCACCCGTGGGTACACGTGATGGTGCGCATTTATTTAAGCCAGACGGCAAACCCAAACAGTAGCTGCATTTATTCCCCTCCCACCTCCGTTTCTCTGGTCTCCGTCGCCCGGTAGCCATGGCCCGGCCAAAGGTAACAACATAGGCCATACTCCCGCCGGAGCGGCGCTTTAATCTGGAAATTTTAGTGGTCATGCATGCATCTTTTTGTGCTAGCAGTCCTATATAAGGGTTGACCGATCACTTCCCGCGGACCTGCATGGGCGGTGGAAGAGGAAAGGGAAGGGAAGCGGGATGTGGAGTAACATTTTTTACCACAATTTCTTAGGAAACTAAGTGCAATAATTGAGTAGTCTTGCAAACTACCAGTACTAGCCTGAAACGGTTCAAAACCAATACTCCCTTGCTAGTGCGTGCTTCCCGCGTGAAATGGTCAGCGTTGCCCTGGAGTGTCAGTGCTGCATTAATGCCCGGCCACAGCGGAGGCGACCTCTCAGTGGTGCCGGCTTTGAAGCAGCATGACGGCTGAGAGAGCGCTGCTTCTCGGTGCACGCGACTGCTCCGCGTCGAGGCTAGCCATAGGCCCTGTTTGGATCCATGGGTTAGAGTTAGTTTGAGCTAGCTGGGGCTCAAATAGCCCTAAAGTATCCAAGCATGAGGGTTAAATTGGAGCAAGTTGCACCGAACCAACCAAAAAAAACTATCCCACACAGAGGTGCTAACTAGAGATAGTTCTCATTGGGCCCACTAAAAAATCACTTTTCTCTCTCCATCAAGTGCATTTATTGTCAATCTAACCCTATCACCCAAACACCTCTTTGGCTACAGTTAGTTCAGGGTTAGTCATGAGTTAGTCTAACCTCTAGCTAAGTTAGAGTATCCAAACATGAGCAGTATAGGACATGCAAGTGCTCAAAGCATACAGTCAAATTCGTACATGAAGGGATCTTTTTTTTAAACTGAATGTGAAAGGATCTTCGAATGATATAATTATAAAATTATATAAAATCTTATCAATAGTCAAAGGCATCCTCGAAGAATACATTAAGCCCTATATAAAATCTTATCAATAGTCAAAACCAAGTGTTCTAAACGAGTTCAAAACGAGAAGCTGGACCCACTCACGGCACGGCACGCCTGTCTCGTTTGGTCCATCGGTCAAAGTGCTTCCTCTTCTTGGCATAACAATAGAGTACAATACTATTTTTTTAGAATCCTCTTGGCATGTTGGTAACATGTGATGAGTTAACCGACCTCAATAGACAGCAAAAATGCCAGCTTACCGCACTTTGAGAGACACGAGGAGCGAGAAGCAATATGGGCTGCTTGATTTCTAAAGCTAGTTGTCGCATGGAAGCCAAGAAATATGGTGATAGCATGGGTTGGCCATGTACTAGTATGATGTGACTACACTGGGCTGCCGTGTTTCGTACTCTTCCAGTACACTGTGGAGATGATTGGTTGATTTTATATCACTGAATGATATAAAATATTATGAGTGCATATGCTCCACCACGAGGTTCTAGAAGCTCCAGTGCATGCCTCCAATAGCTCCAGTGCATAGCGGACGGCTAAATCGTGTAGAGAATGTCATGAGAGGGCGGGGTAGACCGAATTTGAAATGGGAGGAGCCCGTTAAGAGAGACCTGAACAATTGGAGTATCACCAAAGAGCTAGCTATGGATAGGGGTGCGTGGAAGCTTGCTATCCATGTGCCCCAGCCAGTTGCGAGATCTTATGGGTTTCACCTCTAGCCTACCCCAACTTGTTTGGGACTAAAGGCTTTGTTGTTGTTGATGTTGTTGTTGTTGTTGTTGTTGTTGAGATTTGTTCATCCTTTTGCCAACACGCGAGACATCTTGCATCAAGGTGCACGTGTCATGCAAGGATCGTTCTATCTATATGAAGAACATATGGGACTAGAACTACGAGACGGACATGTACCCAGGAGTGAACGTACGAACCTGAGTAATATAGCATAGTAAGTGAAGTTGAAAGGCACAAATAGTGTGAACATGCATGGCATATAGGCATTTGTCTCTTACTACGTACCACTAAATGATGTACGTGCAATGCACGGTGATGTTATGGCGTACGTGGCTAAATACTCTACTACTACTATATTAATTGGAGGCACATATTAGCTTTTATATTTGTTTACGTGTATGGCCCGAGACCTTTCAAGTAGACGTGCACTACAAGGGAAAAGCCTAGCAGCAGCGCGGGTTTTGGCCCTCTCAGTAGTGCGGGTACCGGCGCTACTAATAAGGCGCTATAGCTAACGTATAGCAGTAGCGCATGTTGACCCACGCTACTGCTACTGATGAATAGCTGTAGCGCTCTTTGGAAAAAGGCGCTACTAATATTATCTGCAGCGCTTTTCAGCAGGAAGCGCTACTAGTAAGTCCGCGGTTCTGCTAAATTTCCCCCCTCGCTACTACTAGTTTTATTAGTTTTTTTTCCTGCATATTTGTTTTTTATTTGTTTTGTATTTGAATAGGCTTTATACAATAATCTTTAGCATATCATACACATACAAATGTAATCATAGCATATACATACAATTAGTCTCATCAAATCATGTCATCATCATAATCATCATCCAACACAAAGTGGTCTCTCGTCATCAATCTCGAAAATAGCGATACAAGTCTCGATTACTTGCAAATACATCGTCATCCATCTAAACAATGATATACGCGAGAATAGCTATCACTTTGAGTACATGAGTTTGTACCCCTCTCTCGCATTAGCGTGAACCTAAACTAAGTACTGCGTGTCGCTTGGAAACAGAAAACCGGTACACCTGGGCCTGACACTCTGGCCACTTGTCATATATATACTCCTGGCGTAGCACTTCTTCGCCATCTATGATCTATGCACCTGCATCGTCACATGAGTTGATGATATGCAACATATATAGTTGAGCAACAGAAAGAGACAGACTTGGCAAAAATAGAAACAACATATCATAAGCATAAATAACAAAGTCCATCATACCCAAAATGACTTAACTAGAGTGATTTTCGCTAGTCGAGGAGGAGGACAGTTTAATTACATCACAAATAAAGTTTCACCATGCATAACTCAAAGTTTTGTCATAAAAGAAAGTATGGAATAAACGGACACATTGTCATATATCGATTATCACTCCATCATGTCGTGCCATCCATCCATGTCAGGGAGATAGTCATCGAGCTTAGTGAAAGGCTTCATGTCGAGACGCTGAGAGGCTATCCATGTTCGAACGTCTTCCCGCGACATTTGTCCTTCTGCATGGAACATCCCTGTTTATCCGACGACCTCATTCATGATGATTTGGTCAAGTTCGCGCTAGATGTTATAGAACTCAGCTCGAAGTCGATGATCCTCGATATCTCCTATGTCCTTTGCCCATTGCAGAATATGGGCATCGCCAGATCTAGGTGCCATGTGAAGGTTCTGGTGATCCCGTCTGTACTCCAGCATGTGGTGTAGGACATAGAATCCATCATTAAGAGAATCGTTCGGTTGCTGGATGCAGCAGAAGTCGGTCTTATGGCTGAAGGCGGCCCTGCCGCCCCTTCTCTTCATGTCCCTAACCTCTCCACCCCTTGCTTGGTAGTAAAACCTAGCACTATCGAGAACATCTTTGATGTGGGTGTAATCCTTTTTGTGAATGTTCTTCGACGAGTCCAAGTAAAGAGCGTGGGAGAATCGGGGGTAGAGGATGATGAGGATGGCGCGATCGCCGCTGCGCAAAATAAGTACACCTCAAATTAATTAGCCTCCACCGTGCAAATGAATTATTGAAATCGAAGGAAGGATAGCAGCGCGGATGACTTACACGGGATGATAAGGCACGAGAATCGCCTCCTTGTCCTTATTGGCGAGCATGAAACTGACGATGTAATCCCTCACGTATTCACGATGCTGTGCACAGACTCCCAAGAAGCCCTCGTGCATGTAGTACGGGTCAGCGACACAGATAAAACGTATCTACTCAACCCCAATGATGTAGTTCATGTGCAAGGCATAAAGGCGGACAAACGTAAAATCCAGCTTCTTCACCTGAAACATGTCGAATATGTAATCGAATAGGAGGAAGAACTTATCCGCGGGGAAGCCGTCGACGTACGACATTTGCCGCGGAACGTCAACCACGTAGAGTGGGTATCCTGGATCTTTCGAGGCGATGAGGCCTTTCTCTACCCGCAGCACATCGTCATGAAGTCTCCTTAGATCGCCGAATCTGGCCCGTAGCGCTGTTTCAGGTAGGATTGGTCGACCGGGGATATGCCATTTATCAGCATCGGGGATATCTACACGGTCCTGAAGCCGAGGCTGCTGAGGTGGCTGGATCATAGAATCAGCTTTTTTGCCTTTCCTCGCTCTCTTCCTAGGCTTCTTTACCACTGGATGGTCGTCAATAATACGTTGAGATGGTAATTCAGGCACCGACTCATGATGCTCAAACCCTGAGGAGGCGCCAGTATAGACATACTGTTCAGCGCCATCGTCATCCTCATCCTCATCCATGGCGACGTCATCAGCGACTAATGGAGCCACCTGCTTACCCCGTCCGCTATCACCCAACCCGACACCCGAAGCTAATTGGGTAGGTGGGGTGTTGATGTTCATACCTTGCTGAGGCTGCGTGCTCGTGGGTGTGCTCCCGGCCGCCTCCAGACGAAGCAGACTCTTTGGCCACAACAGGACCCACCCATTGTAACAATCACCAAGCTGCCGCGGGGTCTCGTCGTCATCCCCCACTAGTATTAGAGGAGGCAAATTCTCGTGGCCCGGTTTGAAGCCCCTTCATGTACTTAGACTTTTCTTTGGCAGCTTCGGCCTCGCAAGCCTCCTTGAATATTTGAAACTGCTCTTCTGTGATTGTCGGACTATCCTTTACAATCTTGGAGTAGGGTTCCCCGTCGTTGATCTTTGCTTTCACTCGATTTTTCCAGGCGGCCAACGTGTTGCTAAACTTGGTCATGGTGTGTTTGTTTATCTTCTTCATTGTCGGGTCCTTGTCTGGATCTTCATAATCCTTCTCATTCCAGCCCGGGAACAAGAATATCTGGTGAAACTTCTTTAGGAGGGAGCTCCTCATATTTTCTATGTTCTTTAGATTCTCAACGTTGATGGTGGCGGTTGTCCGTATGATGCAACCTATTTGATTGCCGTAGCACGCGCGCGCTTCCTCGGGTGCCTTTGGCTCAAAATTGTCGTCGTCCACCTCCGTGACCACCAGTCTAGTAGTCCTTAGTTTGTTAGGAACATGTTGCCTCTTTGCTTTCGGTTCTACACCGGCTCCGCTCCCCGAGGTAGCACCGGTCTCAACGCCGGTCTTGATGCTGGTCTGAATCTCAGCGCTGGTCTCAGTCTCGGCACCGGTCTGCTTGTCGGTCTCAGCACCGGTATGCGTGTCGGTGTTAGTCCCGGATGCCACCAGTGGGCCCAGCAACAACATCTGTTGATCGTCGGTAAGGCTAAAAAATTCGTCTACCACCCGGTAGACGTCGTCGCAATCACCAGAACCCTGTCCTTCATCGTTGCTAGCCATGTTTCCTATGATTAAATCTAGTCAATTAATTCTAGACCTAATAAAATGAATAATGAGATAAAAAAGGACTATTGTTTTGCAGGAATGTTGACTCCTTCATGGTGCGGCAAATCCCGGGCACTCGATATGTCCTAGTTTGTAGCACAAGTCATGCCGAAATTCATGGGAAATTTCGGCATGACCTTTGCTAAAAAGTGGACAAATCGAGAACCTGAAATTTGCCGGAACAGAAATGAATCAACATTCCGGCAACACATAGGTCACTCAGCATCATTCCCTGGAAACAACAAAGCCACTTGGGCACAATCGAACAACTTCAATGAAAAGATATAACATGACCACTTCAATGAAAAATAAAATTTGCCTAAATTCTTTTCCTTGAAAAATAGTGGTCTTTTCAAAAATCAAAAACCTTTGCCAATCTACTTAACCTAGCTTGTTAATCCAACGAACCTAATTAACCTACCTATTTAACCTAGTTAGTTAATCTAGTTTACCTAGATAATTAACCCAAATTAAACTAGTTAACACAGCTAGTTCTCTGTCAAAGCCTAAAATAAATTTTTGCACTAATTAACCTGGATAATTAACCTAATTAAACTAGTTAACCTGACTAGTTCTCTGTCAAAGCCCTAACTAAGTTTTTGCACTAACCTAGATAATTAACCTAATTAAACTAGTTAACCTAACTACTTCTCTGTCAAAGCCCTAACTAAATTTTTGCCCTAACCTGGATAATTAACCTAATTAAACTGGCTAACCTATATGCATGAGAGAGAGAGGAGGGGTGGGGGCTTACAGATGATGGCTCCGGTGGTGGCGACGGAGGCAGTGGTGGCGAGGGAGGCAGGGGCATCTCCGGTGACGGTGAGGAAGGCAGGGGCGTCTCCGGTGATGGCGAGGGAGGCAGGGGCGTCTCCAGTGACGGGAGGAAGGTGGCGTCGACAGCGGCTACGGTGGCGTTGACGAGGCCGCGCGGCTCCGTGCCGTTGGGCGTGGCTCCGGTGTTGTCGACGGCGCACGGCTTTGGTGGCGTGGACGTCGGCGGCGAAGTGGGGCGACGGTGAATCGGGGAGATGGCGGCGCGTGGGGTGGGTTGAGGGATTTGGGGGAGAAGTGGTCGAGGGGAAACGGTTTTTTGGTTAAGTCAAACTTAGCGGTAGCGCATTTGGCAAAACGCGCTATCGCTAAGATAGCTATAGCGGTTTCTGCAAAACGCGCTGCTGCTATAGCTATGTAAATTTCTTCCTTTTTTAATTTCCTTTTCTGTTTCTATAGCGGGGGTCTAGGACACGCGTTGCAGCTACGTTAGCTATAGCGCCTCTTACAAACACACGCTGCTGCTATGCCTTCCTCCGATTTTTCGCTTTTTCGTTTATTTTGTTTATATTTTATTTTTTCCTTTCTCCTTTTTCTATTTCTTTCATTTTCATTTACTTTTCTATTTGTTTTTCATCTTATTTTATTTCCGTTAGTAGTAGCGCTCTTCCCTGGAAACGCGCTGCTAATTATGCCCTAGCGGTAGCGCGTTTCATCTAAGCCCGCTACTGCTATGCGTAGCCTATCATTCTGCCAATGGGAATATTAGTAGTAGCGCTTTCGCGACTACCAGCGCTACTGCTAAGTTTGTATCTGTAGCGCGGTTTCTCTTAAATCGCTACAGCTATATAGCACTAGTGCGCTTTTTTGACCCGCGCTGTTGCTAAATATCTGTGTATAAGGTTTTCCCTAGTAGTAGTGTCTTTCTCTCTGGGACGCACTTTGTATCGTTCATACCATTAGTACTACTACGTGTGGTCTCCGACCCAGAAGTGGAAGAAGTGGAGACACTCTACCATGCTGTTTTTTTGCGCTGGGCTCTATCACGTTGTTCATGTCCCACTCCTTTCGCTGACGTGTGGGACATCCAGCACGTGCCATGTTTGGCACTCTTCGTCATAAGAGTTGAAATGCTAGCATTCATCAAAAATAAAAAATATATATAAATCAGCAGTGATACTATACCACGCGGTTTCCTTGCTCCTCGATGTCGCAAAGAATACTTCCGTTCGCCAACATGTGGGACGTCGACCATCCTGGTCCACTTGCCATGCACTTAGAACTCCAAGGGAGAGTCACCCCGGTCGTTGCGCCACAGTAATAATGACTAATGAGCCGTCAAATCACAGGCCCAACCTTTCCCACTGTGAAGTTGCTTGAACGAAGGAACCATCATGACTTCATTGAATTCCGCTTCTTGAAGAAAACTACTGTACCAGCAGTACTGCTAGCTAAAGTAGTTACTCTAATAGAGGCCTCCTTTCATTCATCGGATAGGAATTTTATAGGAATATGAAAAGCATTGGAAGTGAGATGACATGCATCTCAATTCCTATAGAGAAAGAGATGCCATTTCATGCATAGGATAGGAATTTTTCCATTGAGTCTAGGCTAATGTACTGATAATTTGCTCTAAAAACTAGAGTAGTAACTAGTAGTACTGGTACATGCTCGTACTTAGACACAGACACACACACTAACTACTAGTACTACTACTTCTCACATGTTGGCAGACGATGTCGTTCTCCTTCCCGGCTTTGTCAGCGATACCCCATCGTGCTTGGATCTCTGCTGACCTCTCCGTAGCTGCGCGTGCGTTCTCTTCTTTCTTGCAGCGGCGGCCCTCTCTTTTCTTGAGTGCTTTCTGACTTTTCTGCTTCCTCTATGCGGCTTTGGCCGTCTCTTGCTCTACCGCCCATTCGGCCTTGGCAGCTTCAAATTCTGCCCACATAGGTGTGAGGTCCCGAGCGGCTATGAACTCGGCACGGCGGGATGCCATGACTTCCCTACCATTTTGTGTGCGATCATGGGCGACGAGGAACTTGGGGCAGCGGGATGCCATCGCTTCCTTACCGGTTAGTGTGTGGCGCGGTGGCATGAACGATGCTTGGTGAGAGCTCTGGGGTGGAGTGACCGGACAACTGTATGGTACGTTGGTTTGTTAAGATCTCAAGGATAGAAGACGAAGGAAATTTGGATTCCCCTTCAACCCTGGTCATTTATTACCGAGTAAAATGCATTGGCGGTCATCGAACTTGTCTTGATAGCTCGCTTTGATCATTGTATACGAGATATAGTGATTATACGGTCACTGGCTTAGTGTATAGCTCTGTATTTGCCTGGTTGACCAGTCAAACAGTCTGCATGCACCTCATCAGCTCGTGTTCTTTATCTATCTATGCGGGCCTACCTTTTAGTGGAGAAAGAAATAAAAACCAAAATTATGCGTATGTGGGGAATCAAACGACGGACTCGTCACTACAACGCACACTCGTCAGCCAAAAGAAAATGAAATACTTTGCGTCAGACACTCACGCTCACCCTGTCAAACCATGCTAATGCATGCACGTTGCCCTCTCAATCAAAGTTCTGCTCATGGCGCAACGCCAACGGTAAGCCCATCACCTGCGCCCCCCGGCGATGCCTGACATTACTGTTTAGACGTTTGATGGAGGCCTACGCTAACGCCGAGCATGTATTCACCTAGCTCAACACCAACGGTCATACTCGGGAGTGCCTTGCTCATGTATATCGTCCATCACAACGACAATCTATAAAACAGCCTAGCTAGAGAGGGTACTATGGTACAGAGTATGTACTATCGTGAGCGACTGGTCATAGTGCCATTGCACACGAGTGTGTGTCTGATCAATTCGTCCAGTATTCATAAGTTATGCATGGTTGTGTGGTGTCTAATGGTGGTCGTCGAAGGCTAGTTGGCGACAAGAGCGGTTGCATGGACGCCCGGTTGTCAATACATGCTGCATATGCTTCAAAGGCTCGTCATCCATGAGTTCACATTTTACCACCACACCAGCGTCTGACCGCCCTGGCCTATGGAAACTCCTTCCATCGTTAGCGCGTGCTTCCCGCCTGAAACGGTCACCGTCTCTCCAGAACGTCAATGCCGCATTCACTGGACATAAGTGCAGGTGCAGTTGTGTGTCACTGACATGCGGGCCAGATGCCCATTTGGCCCACATGTCAGTAACACAACGCACCTACAGTTAAGTCACTGAAACAGCATCCGCATTCACGCCCAATGAACCTACTCCGGTGCCAGCCGTCCATCCGTCTGCAATGGCTCATTGCCATTCACCCGCTATATTAACTTGAGCCCCAGCTCCCAGCCATAGGCAAAGACCCACACTCATTCTCCTCCGGTCCCTTCCTTCTGTCAGCAACACTCCAACCATGGGCTCCTGGTGCTCCAAAGCTCTCTTGGATGTACTGTCGCAGGAGCAGATGAAGGACATCGGCGGCTCCACTCTGGGCGCGCTCCAAAGCTCTCTTCGACATACTGTCGCAGGAGCAGACAAAGGAGATCGCCGGCACCCCACGACCGCCCTCTGCCGCCACGACCACGAAGTCGGCGCGCGTGCGTGGGCACCGACGGTAACGAGGAAGAGTAGTACATCGTAGGTCACCGCCGCTCTGGTCCCAGGAAGGCCACCGCTACTCCACTCAGTCGACGCCAAGCTTGGTCGGGTAAACATCGGTGGCCGATTAGCCGCTTGACGGTGACGTGGAGGCAGAAATCTTCAAAACCTTGTGCTCCAAAGGAGGAGGTTATTGAGACGGATGAGGAGGAGGCAAAGGCAATGGCCGGCTTTCTCGGGTTCATGGCCGGACATGGTGGTCGGGTGCCAGGGATCGTTTAGATTAGGTTTACAGTAGGTTTTATTACGGTTTGTGCGAAATATGTAATGAATTTCGTCCAGTTTGTAGGAGAAGTTTTTGAAATGTAATTAATTTCATCCGGTTAATTTGAAATTTGCTTTGTTTGCACGAATTTCGTCCGGTTAGTTCCTATAGTTGTCGAAAGGTATGCGGGCAGCATCAGATGGCATCCATCAGTGTCCTCGGACAGATGCCGGTGTAAATTTGTGGGCCAGTGCTGGAGATGCCGTAACTATCATGCTATAATCGCTAACAGTGCTCCATTATTTGGCAGGGAACAGTTATCCCTCGATCAAAATCAGATCCTCCCACGTAAGAGTGTAAACTCTTGCCTACATAAAAATGGAGCAAGTGGATGAAATTGTAGCACGTCATATCACTCAAACTAGCCCGCCTAAAGCGCGGGAAAGCACCGCCCTCGTCATTTTGTTCTGGATTTCTATTGATCGATCGCACAAAAATGTTACGCTTTGCAAGTTATAAAGGAAAAGGCGGCACACTTACGACTCGTACGCGTCGCACCCCCGACAGTCCGGCTCTCTCGCCGCTCACCATAGGGGCACGCGTTATCTTGCAATTTCACTGACATGTAGGACTGCAATTGAATAAACCGTCAATAGCTGAAATCTAATCGCTCGGCGAGCATCGGCTGAGAAGAGAGAGACGGGGGAGGGAGAAAGATATCGCCCGCCTGCCGTGCATGGAGTCCAAGAAATATATGGTGATAATGTGAGGTGGGCCATGCGGGAGTCCGGACTGCTTCCAACCCCGCTTCTGACCGTCCTGGCCCACCAGAACCCCCCCGTCCACCTCCCCGCGCGTGCTCTCTCCTCAGACGCCAGCTGCCCGCCGCATGCATGCATAGCAAGTAGTACCAATAAAACACTGGTCTATAAGCCCGCTTATGTGGAGGAGACAGAGACATTGACAACGTCAAGGAGTGGGCTCTGCAAGATCTCGTCTCTACACATGCTCCTAGGCATAAAAAACAATTGTTTCTAGAAAAGAAAGATAAAAAACATTTGAGAGGAAATAGATAGAGAGAAAGTGAGAAAAAGTTGTAACCTTATAGCCAACCTTATAGTCAATAGTATGGTAGTATTACATGGGGAAGGAGGGAGCGGTGCACATGCCAAGTTCACTGGGCTGCCGTGTTTCACACTCCTCCATCGTAATAGTGGAGACAATAGCTTTCATAAAAATAAACAATGAATACTCGTTGCTTGTCCCCTATATGGGAAAGAATACTTTCATTCGCCGACATGTGGGACATCGACCAACCTGGTCCACCTATCAGGCACAAAATTATCCTGGTCTACCCTGGTCGTATCGCAGGACCAACCTTTCCCACTGTATGTTGGTCAGACGAAGGAACCATCATGACTTCATTGAATTCCACTTCTTCAAGAAAACCTACTGTACCAACAATACTGCTACCACACACGAAGACTGGACGACACTGTACCACATCATATCACTGAAACCCACTAGGCCAAACTAGCGCGCCTCGGTCATCTATTTTGGAAATAATTTTGTGTTGTACGTCTCTGTACTTTTGCTACGATTTTCCTACCCTATGAACCAAATGAGGCCTGAATGTATCCGTGTCGACTAAGCCTACAATTTTAGGAGCTTGGGCTATTGGCCGATCAACGACGGATAAGTATAAGCATACCACGAGCTCATCAGCCCCAACATTTCTCTTCGGTGAGTGTTTTGCAAGTACTATAGCTCGCACAGTAGCTAGCCTACTAACACCAAGAATCATCAAAAAAGCCCTGCTGATATGATAAACAGTTCAAACTTACATCTAAGCATGCCATATATTACATCAAAAGCTAGTGAGGATACATTCGTTTCCATAACTCAGAGAGGGTTCGCATGATTCACTATCAAACAAAAGTAGCAAGTACCGCCCACACAAGACAGTGCACTAGCCCTAAGATGGTTTGATAACATGCATCGTTCTGGTAACTAAACACAGGGCAATGCAAACTACCCTAAAGGATTAGCGCGACCAACTATTTCTTGTCATCGATCTCTCGGGCAATGACCACAGCACATACATCAGCATAGGAATCGATCTCTGGGGCGATGTCCACAGGACTGACCACGATATCAGAATCGATCTCTGGGGCGATGTCCACGGGATGGACAGTGGCATCAGAATCGATCTCCAGGGCGATGCCAACAGGACAGACCACGACATCGAAAACAATCTCTAGGGCCTTGTCCACGGGACAGGCCGTGACATCAGAATCATCAAGGACGTCCACCAGCACCTTCACAACCCTAACATATTAGCAAGCACATTGCAAATAATCAGAAACCACAACTATGGTAATAATCCAATATTTGTTTACCTTGTGCAGCTCACCGAGGGATCTCATCCCTCTGGGGCCATCTCCTCGTCCTCGATGGGGGCCATCACCTTGCCAGGGGAATAATTCTTCTCAACAGCGACTATCTCCTCAAACTCGGCCTTGAGCCTCACATAGGTGGCCATTAGAGTTTCAGGGGTAGGCACAGTGGGGCCCTTGCTGTTCTTCCAACTTTCTTTGAGGAGTTCGTCCGCCAACGTCTTCAACTCTTTGGCCAGTGCTTGTTTCTTGGAGTTCTTCGTCTCCATGGGTTGGCCTGCCAACATGGTCAACTCATTGTTCGGTGCTTGCTTCCTGGAGATCGCTGTTTCCAGTGGGTTGTCTGTCGGAAACTCTTTGCCTAATTCTCTAGTATCCATCAATGAATTGACAACCAAAAAGGAATCAAAAGGAAACCACAATCGCAATGAAAACGGGAAAAGAATAGGCTGTGAGAATCGGTCGGTGCTTCGCAAAAAGAAGATTCTTGGAATGAAAATATAGCAATATAATGTGATTCTCCCACCTTTCCTTTGTCGGTGCAGAAGAAAAATAACAGAAGTAATTAGCCTGGAGTCAGGTTTTCTTCAAGAAAGGGGGGAACGGTCTTCAATGAGCGTTCCAATGAAATGATGGTTGCTTCGTCCAGTCCAACTTTGAGGCCACTTTACCACTGCTGGCAAAGGTGTGGGTTTTGTGATATGACATGTCATGACAACCACTTCGGGGTGACCGGTGAGTCTCGACTGTAGGACCTCGCTGTGATTTGGTGGATGGCACGCGGGCCCGGATGCTTTGATGTCCCGCATGTAGATAGAGCGGCTAGTCATATAGGAGTGCTCAATATTGTGCACCACGACCAAGGCGGTGAGGAAAACGAGAGAACTACATAATGAATGCATGAGTTTAATTAGGGTAGTTTTGTAAAGTATGAGATATATTCCTCCAATCACAAAATGCCTTGGTTGATGAGATTTGAGATTTGAGCCCTATAAACTGGAAGGGAGGGAGTACTGCACGCGGTGTAGTCTAGTCACTTGTTGAAATCTGTAGAAAGGCAAATACTCCTTTCTGGTTTACTGGGCTCTACTAGCAAGTACTAGACTACAATAGTGGGCTCAAATAGCAATTTTGTCTCATGCAAGAGAATGGCTATATGCATGCTCCAAGGCATCGCACCACGCCCCACCCCTACACAAGGACTGCCATGCGAGCATTCACAACTGCCATGTTCGGGTTGCGCTTGGCTCTTCGCCTCTTTGAGAAGATGAACAATGATGTTACTGCGACTTCTATAGTATCGAATCCACTGCTACATGTCTGTCCACCTCGTGTGGGAGGGATAGCGTGTAGCGAAAGCTTCTACTAGTCCTGCCAGCCACCACGCTCATGCACGAGGGTGGGACGCAACTTCATTGACTTACTGCTCCTGCCTTTGCGTCTATGACAGGCGGGCCCAACAGGTGGGTTGCCCACCTGTCATGCATCCAAAGGCAGGTGCAGTTAAGGCGCCGGAGCTCAGACCGCGAGGGAGAGGGCGTTGTAGTAATCAAACTTCTCGGTCTTGTATGAGTTGACGTGACACATCAAAGCACTACACTCGATAATTTTCAATAATTTGCATTTGCCGATGCATTAATTACACAACAGATCAAAGCACTGCACTCGATATAAGTCTTTTTAGACATTTCAAATGGACTACAACATATAGATGTATGTAGATATATTTTAGGGTGGAGATTCACTCATTTTGCTTCGTATGTAGTCACTTCTTGCAATCTCTAAAAATACTTATATTTGGAAACGGAGGGAGTACAACACATGCATGCATGCCGTGACTTTCCTTTTGATACTTGCATGTGTTGATTTGATGCACCTTGCCAAATTTTGACTATAAATTTAACTAACCAAATGTTCATGCATGTCACAAAAAATTACGAGGCTATTTGGATTGTGACTATGTTTGTCTTATGTTGCCACATTATTTTTCCCACACTTGCCACACTTGCCTAACTTGAGTTGCTCAAATTGTTAGACACACTTTCGCTTGCCTAAGGGAATCTTGCCACACTTTTTGTGTCTATGACATGTGGGGTTCACTACTAATACAAAATTCTTATCTTAGGTGTGGCTAATAAAAAAGACTTATATTTAGGAACGGAGGGAGTAGAAAATAATAATAATGCATGTTGGGGAAACCCACATTTCCTATAATTTTAGCCGTGGGCTTGTTCACAATTTTTATGAGGGGATGGTTGTTCATTTAATGGAGGTACTTGTACTAGATTTGAACGATACAAAGTGCGACCTGGCACACCGTAAGACCACTTGGAATAAGCGTGTAGCTATCTCAAAAAAAATCAACAACTAAAAATACGGCGACCTGGACGTAGTAGTACACAATTTGAAACGATTGTTTTGATGGAGTGAAAATCGAAAACTACCCCACTACGTATATATAGGTCGGAGCCTCCGCGCTTGCTTGCTAGGGTTGCTCTATTCACACACTCTCATCCTCTCCAGATATAAACAAGATAGTGGTGGTAACACTCTATTTCTCCCTTCAAAAAACACTATCTTTCTATCCTCACCGCTGGTTACAGATCCGGACATATCCCCCTCGTCCGGTGAAGGGGAGGAGGGGCAGCGTTTAGGCCGTCGTCGACATCGAGGGAGGAGACCCACTGCTGGCCGCGCCGTTATCTCTAGCCGAGCGCCGGTGCAGGAGGTCCTCTGATCCCTTCGTCATTGCCCAAGTGTGGGAGGATCCGGCCTCCCGCCACCCACCTATCCACATCCTGACGACCTTCAGGTATATCTTCCTTTGAAACCGCCTTAGCTCTACTTCCCCAGCTTGCTACGTCGCTGCATGTGCATCATTTTCTACCTCTCATCCCCTCTCGATCGGATGGTCCGACGTCACCTATTTTTTTCTATTGTTAGAGGTAAAGATACTTCATGGAGTCGAATCTTGTACTTGGTTCAAACAAGAAAAAAAGTGGGGGTGGGGGAATTTTGTATGTACATTGGACTTGGTACAAACAGGAAGGAGAGGGGGTGAAAGTAGTATAGATTGGTCATCCAACCAGTCTCATGGTCGAAAAGGGAAATATATGGGTAACGCTGTACAAAGTGGTATGACGAGGACTAGATTTGCTATCCACACATAGGAGTAGGTGCATAGAGTGAACAAAAGTTCATTTTTAGCCCGGTTTTCCGTCAATTAACCGGGCGACTCTCTTCTTCTTAATCAATGAAAATGGCAAGTCTTTTGCCTCATTTCAAAAAAAGAGTGAACAAAATGGGACCAGATATATTTCTTGGATGTTTGTTTCTCGGGGCAACAAACTATGAATCACCACTTTATGCCCCTGTTTAGGTACATGGTGCTGGACTGCTAGTGCACACACTGTCCCATGCCCTTATACAAAATATTTAGCGGTTCTTAATTTAATGCCCCTGGTAAAATGAAGCAATGGCACTGTTATAAGCCATGACAAGTTTAGCCAAATGTTTTTGCCTGTAATTGTTTGAGACCTCGATTGTTTCCTCTATAGCTTTTTGTGCAAACAGGGATATCCATTTCACCTGGTTGCTGTTGTCACCTTTTGGTGCACTGCACAAAACACTTCTTAAAAGAAGTGACTTTTGTGCTGTTTAACTGGAATGTCAGAATGGAACAGTTGGTTCATTTCGTCGGAACTGCACAAAGGGAGATCTGTGTTCCAAGCCTCATCATCCGTATTGGCAGCATAACCTTCCTTTAGGTAAGAATGATATTTAATGCATGTGTTCATCTCTATTTTGCGACCGCCAAGAGAAAATAATGCTATTTTTTACTAGTACACTTGTACTCCCTCACTGAGAAAACCAATTCTCAAATAGAACGCCAATCATGTACTTCGTTTCACCAACTGGTGAGGAGAAAGAGAAACAGAGCATGAAGAGGAGGAAGAAGAAGAAGAATAAACAGTGCCAAGGTGATCTTGTTGAAGCTAGAGGCCTCAGTCAAGGCCATTCAAGGGCTCCGGCAACGACTACCTTACATGTGAGACGATCCTCCGGGGAGCCCTTCCACTTCTGTTGTCTCACTAAATTAATTAGGAGTACTTAAGTACCACTAATTTATTGCTGCCTAATTTTCCCATCGGAGTTAAACGAATCTTTAGTAGCACCCTATGCTGAATCATGTATGTGTGTATGTTTGTCTATGGAGCTGAATCATGTGGTGGAGCAGGGAGGGAATATTATTAGTGTCATGACATAATAGTGCTATTATTTTTCATGTCAATTTATTACCATTGGTTCAATGAGGCAATGTTTTGCGTATTGTCCATCATGAATTTGATGCTACTGTTAGAGTAATATGCTAATGTCTTTCTATCCTTTCTCACTAAGCTAATAAAGTTTCACCTTGTTCCTACTTGTGCAAACAGGGATCATGTTGTTCCAATCATACATTTTAGTGGAACTACACAAGACAATACAATGAATTGTATCCCAGCCAGTGCTTTAACTCTGCTGGAAGTTCTTGATAATATTTCAATATAATCTCAACACTGGTAAACAAGAGTTATTTCAACCATACATTTGAAGTGCACAAAAATATATACTATTGAGTGATTCAAGTGAGTGCTTTATCATCTCTTATGGTACTACATGAATAAGCTTTTTTCCTGAGCTTGGTACGGGCCTAAGGCCTTCATCCATATTAGTTTGTTGTCATCTCTATTTGTATCGTGCTATTGTCATGAGAAACTCCTTTATCTTTGCATGTTAAAGTTTTGCAACCTATGATACATGGCAATGCTTTGAGTGTTGAGCTAATTGGCACTGATTAAATAAGCTAATACCTCTCTTTAAGCAAGTCTACTATGTTGCTAGCTTTACCCATTAAGATAATGAGGGTGCTTCTATTTGTTAGTGCATGTTTCATGAACTAGTCCCACTATTATAGTAATCTCACTCTCTCAATATATGTGCCAACAGGGATGCTCGATTTTGGTGGAACTGCACAAAAACTTTGGGTGCTTCATTGCCTCGGCAGCTTCCATTCTTTCTTGTCAGTCGCTAATCTGGGCTTGCTTTCTTCCTTTGCTGTCAGTCACTTCGCTTATCTTGGCTTCCAGTCAAAGGAAATAGTAATTGATATGCTACCTCACATAGGTTGGTACTGGTCTTTATCCTAATTATTGTGCTTGTCATGTATTGGTAATTTCGTATTGTGCTACTATTTGCCGATTTTATAGAGGAGTAACTTGGCGCCCGAACTCGTAGGCAAATCATTGCATTGGGTGATTTCAGTAGAACTGCACAAAAAGATTAGATGGACAAATACTTATGCTGCTGCTATGTACTCCAAAGTTCACTTAGACAAGCATCGATGTTGACAAGAAGTGCTGATATTCATTTGAGTATCAACCGGCGTCAACCAGTTGTCAAACTCCA
Organism: Triticum aestivum; assembly: GCF_018294505.1. Taxonomy (NCBI): domain Eukaryota; kingdom Viridiplantae; phylum Streptophyta; class Magnoliopsida; order Poales; family Poaceae; genus Triticum; species Triticum aestivum. The sequence continues at coordinate 578,212,058 of NC_057813.1, read as the reverse complement.
AGTATTAGGAGAGTGAACGCCAAAAATATTGCTTCTCACATAGCCCAGAAAAACATAGTCCAGTCTTTGGTCCCAACTTGTGCCTTTTGGTTATCGGCAGATATGGTAGCGAACTGTATGGCATCGAGTCTAAAGATTCCAGACAAGTTGGTTGACGCGTATATTCATCTGGCACTTAATCAGTCTGCACGCCAGGGATGCTCCATTTCAGTTGAACTGCACAAAAAATTTGGGTGGTTTGTTTTCTCAACCGCCTCCTTTCTTGTCTACAATGTAGATTTTTTGCGAGCTACAAGACCAAGATGAGCCAGTAAACTAGTTGGATGAAAGTAGTGTCCAAGTTGCTCAAACCTCCCTCGGCACGAGGCCACTATTTGAGGACAAACCTACAAGCGAAGTTCAAATTGTCCGTGCTGCCTCTTATGTACTCGAAAGTTTACTCATACAAGCATTAATTTTAGCAAGAAGTACCTCGGAATGAACACCATTTACCAGTCTCTACCCTAGGTAATTAAAGTTCATCCATGGATCATATTCGCTGTGATCTCAATCATTTGGATGCATAAACATACTGAACATGTGTATATCTGAATCTTTTTGTGAATTATCTATGAATATTGTCATGTGATCAATCAATCATTTGGATGCATAGACATGCTGAACTTGTGTATATATGAATCTTTTGAGTTGTTGATTGTGAATGTTGGCTATGAACATGAACGTGTTTTGTGAACATGAGTTTGATATGAATGTTTACCTTTTCTGTTGTACTTGTGGGTGAACTTGTTAGTATGCCTATTATGGGATATGTAACGTGTGGGTGGCAACGGCACACCTTCTTCCCGAGAAGAATTGCACCTGCTTTGTTAGGGTAGCAATGGCGCATCGGCTCTTTTTAATCTTTTTGCTCTGTCTTCCCTCCTCTCCTGCTCAACCCCTGTGTCATGTTTTCAGCCTCAAAACAAACATAGTACTGCGTTGTTTTGGGGGCTTGATGAAAAATCGAGTGCTGGTTTCTGTAGGTTGGCTCGCCCGGCAAATGGGCTACTGGTCCACCATGGACTGGGAGGCTAAAAATACAAGTTGTATGGTGCAGAGGCAAGTAAAAAACACCATCTAGAGCCATCCACTGAAGAAAACAAATCGTTCCTGATGTGCTTCTTTAGTCATGCAGACGGCGCCCTCTTTAATCTAGTTCGCATGGGGATCTAGCTGGTATCATTTTTTTTCAGAGGGCGAACAAGTATCAGCTAGGCCTAGGTTTTGTATTTTAACATGTGTAGCCCACGACATACGGAGACAATTGTTTCAACTTACTTTTTGAGGTCCATACCGGCCTATGGGCATTTTCTTAAAGATCGGCAGCCTAATGTATTTTTTAATAAAACGCAAGTCTCTATTCTATTTATCTATATATAAGAATAACAATGTTGTGTCCAATTTATGTTTTCCCTTCTAACCACATTATCTATATTTGTATAATTACTATTACTATATATTTTATGGAGACTTATATATAAATTATAAAAACATCCCACGTGTTATTAACTTATAAAAGTAAATGTTTAACAGAAGTTGGCAAGGAAAATCCTGGTTGTTTTTGACTGAGAGGCAAGGAAAATCCTGGTGATTGCGTACAAAAGCTTGCGAAGATTTTAAGGAGAAATGTAATAATAACACGCTCATTTTTATTTTGAGCAATAACTCGCTAATTTGTTAATTTTATATATAAAAAATGTGCCTCTCCGGTTTATTTTTTGATATTAATTGCGCCTTCTAACATAACATTATATATAGAACGAGTCCAGCTAATTCGTGTATTTCAAGGAAGTGCAAATGGGCTGGGATTTCATAGAAAATATAAATGGGCCGCATTGACGCGAAATTATTTGTTAACCCAGCCCAGCAAATGGACTGTACATTCTAGAAAAACATGGGTTAAATATATGCCAAATTTTTGCAGGCTGACATGTGGGCTAATAGGTCGAAGCCTATGCAGGGCATTGTCAATTTGGTCAACAAATGATTATGACATCCACAACCATTGGATTTATATCCAAGGACCGGCATGCACCTTCAATCTCTCGTATTCTTCCTCCAGCGTCGCTGGGACCGCCTGGTCCGGCATCCGGAGGCTAGCGGCTCTGCTTAGCACGCATCACTGCGAAGCTCTACCCCGCCGCCGGCCAGGATATCCCTCCACCCCTCCACACCTCCTGTTATTCTCCATGGACTGCAACCCCACGCCGCACCAGAACCAGTTATAACCCTTCTCCTCCTCTCAATCTGTGACTCCACTGCTGTGTCTTCCCATCTTCGAGTCGTTCCCATCCGGGGCCTCGCCATCGTCCACCGCCTCACTGCGCTCGGTGCAGCATGGTCAACAAATGAGAGTCATCGGAAGAGGACTGTACGTGGAGAGCCAGACGGCTAGGACCCACGAGGTCCATGGTCGCACGCAAGGAAAGTTCCTCCTTATTAAGATGAAAAAAAGTTTCCTCCCCCTGACAGCTGGGACCCACCGGCTGTATCTTCACACGGAAGGAAGTGCCTCCTTGTTATGCGAAAGAAATTATTCCTCCCGTTGACAGCTGGGACCCGTCAGATTTGGTGGCTGACTTGTGGGCCAACTAAGCAGACGTGTATGCAGGGCTTTTGTCAACTTAATCAACAAATGATTCTAGCAGCTGGACCGTTGGATGTTAATCCAACAGCTGTGCTCCTTCTTTAACCTCTGTTCTTGCTCTTGTCTCCCATGGGAGACACCGCGTTGTGCTGCCGCGCACCCAAACCAGTCAAGTTTCCCACTCCTCTCCATCTCTGACTCCACTGCCGCGTCTTCCGATCTCCGGGTCATTCTAGTCTGGGGCCTCGCCATTGTCCACCGGCCTTGCTGCACTCGGCACGGTGTGGTCAACATGGTCAACAACCGAGAGTCATCGAAAGATGACTATACGTGAGAGGCTGACAGTGGGGATGCACCATGTCCATGGACGCATGCATGCAACGGAACGCGGCGTGGTCAACGTGGTCAAGGAATGACTTCCATCGGAAGAGTACTGTACATGGAGAGGCTGACAGCTGGGTCCATGGCCGCAGCAAGGAAGTGCCTCCTTATTATGCGAAAAATAATGATTCCTCCACCTGACAGCAGGGACCCACCGGACCACCGTATTTCGCGAAAAAAATGTTTCCCCCTGACTGCTGGGACCCACCTGCTACATCTTCGCACGCAAGGAAGTGTGTCTGGGCAAAAAAATGATTTGCCCCTTGACTGGTGGGACCCACCAGCTACATTTTCGCACGCAAGGAAGTGTCTGACAATCGGGACCCACCTTGTCGAAGTGTATATAGCATTGTCATTCTGGTCACGAACATGTACGTACATACTGGTCGATGTAGAGGCGCGCATGTGTCGTAGTAGAGGCGTGCACGTGTCATAGTAGAGGCGCGCACGTAGCATGTACACGTACGTACAATGGCCAGGGTGCAAGAAAGAAAATACGGCCACATACGTACATACGGGCGGGGTCTCGAACGCCTACTCGTGCATACGTACAGCCAGGGATCGTGTACGTGGTTGGGTTAGAACAGAGAAATTGCATCATCGTCGTGTTCATGGGGAGGCAACGGAATGCATCATGTTCATCGGGAGGCAACGGAACGCGTGGGAGCCACCGGCTTGCACGGAACAGCCGATGGAAATGAGGCATGGCGTACCGCAGAACGGAGGAAACGGCCTTGTGTTCGTCTGTCCATGGTCGAAACAGGATCCTGTTCATCAGGAGGGGTCTGGTGTACCGCAAAACAGAGGAAACGGACTTTTGTTGGACCTCCTATGATCGAAACTTTGTCCTGTTGATCTGGAGGGGTGTGGTGTACCGCAAAACAGAGGAAACGGACTTGTGTTAGAGCGTTGCGCTCGAAACAGGGGTCCTATTCTTCGGGAGGGCTGTGGCATACCGCAAAACGGGACTCCACAGGATACTCTTCATCTCCACCATTGTCCTGAAAGCTTCCTTATGATTTTTTTTCCAGGGCAAAAGACACCATATACCAGAAGATGGGCATCGGGGGGCTAGCAGGTGGCCCACGAGGTAGGGGCACGCCCTCCACCCTCGTGGATGGTGTGTGGCCCACATCTGGTGCTTTCTTCACCCAATATTTTTAATATATTCCAAAACTGACTTTCCTCGAGTTTCAGGACTTTTGGAGTTGTGCAGAATAGGTCTCTAATATTTGCTCCTTTTCCAGCCCAGAATTCCAGTTGACGGCATTCTCCCTCTTCATGTAAACTTTGTAAAATAAGAGAGAAAAGGCATAAGTATTATGACATAATGTGTAGTAACAGCCCATAATGTAATAAATATCAATATAAAAGCATGATTCAAAATGGATGTATAAACTCCCCCAAGTTTAGACCTCGTTTGTCCTCAAGCAGAAGCCGATATCGAAAAATATGTCCACACGTTTAGAGATAGAGGTGTTGATAAAATAAAATACAGACATGAGGGCATCATGATCATTCTTAGAACATCAACATATGTATTGTCATATGATTTCTTATGCTTAAGTAACAACCTATTCACAAAGTAAAATATGAATCAAAAACTTCATTGAAAACTAGAAAACTATAGTCTCAATCATTGAAGCAATGGCAATTTATCATAACATCGGAAAGAGTCAATATATAAGAGCTTTTCAGCAAGTCCACATACTCAACTATCATTTAGTCTTTCAAAATTGCTAACACTCACACAATACTTATGGGTATGAAGTTTCAATCGGACACAGAGAAAGATAGGGGCTTATAATTTCGCCTCCTAACCTTTTACCTCAAGGGTAATGTTAACAATAATATTTTATGAAAACCCACCTCCAATTGGATATATATATCAGGATCTTTCCAACACATAGCGCTTGCCAAAGGATAAAGTGTAAAAAGGAAAGGTGAAGATCACCATGACACTTGTATAAGGTAGAAGACAAAAACAAAAGATAGGCCCTTCGCAGAGGGAAGCAAAGGTTGTCATGTGCTTTTATGGTTGGATGCACAAAATCTTAATGCAAAAGAACATCACTTTATATTGCCACTTGTGATGGGGACCTTTATTATGCAGTCTGTCGCTTTTATTTCTTCCATATCACAAGCTCGTATAAAGCTTATTTTCTCCACACTAATAGATCATACATATTTAGAGAGCAATTTTTATTGCTTGCAACAACGATAACTTACTCTAAGGATCTTACTCAATCCATAGGCAGATATGGTGGACTCTCACGGCAAAACTAGGTTTAGGGATGTTTGGAAGCACAAGTAGTATCTCTACTTGGTGCAAAGAATTTTGCTAGCATGAGGGGGAAAGGCAAGCTCAACATGTTGGGTGATCCATGACAATATAATTTATTTCGGATATAAGAAAACATAACCCATTACGTTGTCTTCCTTGTCCAACATAAATTTTTAGCATGTCATATTTTAATGAGTGCTCAGAATCATAAAATATGTCCAAGATAGTATATTTATATGTGAAAACCTCTCTTTATTTATTACTTCCTATTAATTGCAACGATGACCAAAATTATGTTTGTCAACTCTCAACAACTTTTATTCATCATACTCTTTATATGTGAAGTCATTACCCTCCATAAGATCAATATGATCTTTTTATTTTCTTTTATTCTTTCTTTTTCCCTCAAGATCATAGCAAGATAGCAAAGCCCTCAACTCAAAACTAATCTTCATTATATATAGCTCACGGACTCGATTACATAGATAAGGATCAACACAAAACTCAAAGCTAGATCATACTAAAACTTTATTCTACTAGATCAAGATATGGCCAAAGGATCGAACTAAGAAAAACGGTAAAGATAGAAGTGTGATGGCGATACAATACCGGGGCACCTCCCCCAATCTTGGCAGTGGCCAAGGGGAGTTCCCATACCCATGGATTTATGTCTCTATCTTTGGAGGTGGTGATGATGGAGTTGTTGATGACGTGATGTCGCACATTGAGCGTAGGAGATGCTCCATCTTGTGGATAACTCCCTTGAGTGCGGTGATATGTTCTTGTAACAAAATATTTTCATGTGTGAGATACTTATTCTGTATGCGAGCTAGCTCAATCATCTTGAAAGCTTCAATCTCAGTTGGGGTGAGATGATTGTAGTAAGGTTGAAAGAAGCCTTCTTATTCTACTGTCGGGACTTGCTCCTTTGCGACCTCCTTGATCTTGTCACCTTCCTTGATTTCCCTAATTTCTTCTCACTTCGTCTCTATCTTCATTAACCAAGCATCGTCACCCAAATTGTTAAAGGAGGGGGACGACATATTGCTCTAATCTGCGGCAGAAACAACTCAAAACAAAAACAGAGGATTTCATCGTGGTTCAGTGGCCAAAACCTTCGGGAGATTATATCATTAATTTTTACCAACCAAAAGAAGTATCACAAGAAAACAGAGTTCGGAGGGCACACGAGGTGTCCATGAGGCAGGGGTGCGCGCCCAGGGGGTAGGGCGCGCCCTCCACCCTCGTGGATGCCTTGTGTCCCTTTCGGACTATTTGTTATTTTCCTATTTTTTCAAATATTCCAAAACGGAGAAAAAAATGCTATTAGAACTATTTTGGAGTCGGTTTACTTACCTTACCACATACTTATTCCTGTTCGGAGTCTGAAATGTTCAGGAAAGTGTCCCTTATGTACTCCTCTGGGGTTATGGTGTCAATAACATTGGTTTCAACATTTATGGGACTACTTGAGATGTAATGTTTGATTCTTTGACCGTTCACCACTTTTGGATCTGTGCCTTTCAAGTTGTTGATTTTTATGGCACCGGAACAATAGACCTCCTCGATAATGTAAGGACCTTCCCATTTAGAGAGAAGTTTTCCTGCAAAAAATCTTAAATGAGAGTTGTATAGAAAAGCATAATCACCTACATTAAACTCACACTTTTGTGTCCTTTTGTCATGCCATCTTTTAACTTTTTCTTTAAACAGTTTGGCATTCTCATAGGCCTGGGCTCTCCATTCATCAAGGGAGATAATGTCAAATAGTCTCTTCTCACCAGCAAGTTTGAAATCATAATTGAGCTCTTTAATAGCCCAATATTCCTTGTGTTCTAATTCGAGAGGTAAGTGACATGCTTTTGCATAAACCATTTTATACGGAGACATACCCATAGGATTTTTAAATGCAGTTCTATAGTCCCATAATGCATCATCAAGTTTCTTTCACCAATTCTTTCTAGATCTATTAACAGTCTTTTGCAAAATTAATTTAATCTTTCTATTACTCAATTCTACTTGACCGCTAGATTGGGATGGTATGGAGATGCAATTCTATGATTAACATCATACTTAGCAAGCATTTTACGAAAGGCACCATCAATAAAATGTGAACCGCCATCAGTCATTGTCAGGACCCCGATCCTAAGTCACACAAATCTAGCATGTAACACATCATATCACTTTGCGGCCTCACGCACGGTATTCCCACGGGTGCCACCTTACCTGGCCCGGGACCGTTTGCGCCTTTGGGCTCACGTATATGATAGTGCCGCTAGCATCCATATGACAAAGAACCCAGGCTGACATGGCTAGTCGTGAACCCAAATTGGCACTAACTTACAGGGACATGCATACATGACCCAGCAATGAACGTGTCGGTCATCAGCGAGTGAATCCGGGCTGTAGCAACTGGGCTAGTAGGACTCCGGAAGACACCGCGTGACATTTCCCCAAAGGGACAGACACAGGAACGAAGAAGGACACATGCCGGCCAGCCTAAGTGTTCCGGAGTAGTAGCAAGCTACCAAGGCTTAGTGGAAGCACTAGGAGACATTTCCCGGTAAGAGAGGCTATTAGGGACAAACAACTAGTTAGTCAGATCCCACACATACCAAGCATTTCAATAACATACACACAATATGCTCGATATGTGCAAATACAACATGGCATCACAACATGACTCTACAACTCAAGTATTTATTCAATAGGCTCCTAGGAGCGAGATATTACAAACATGAGTCTCATGACCCAACATTCAGAGCATACAAGTCAAAGACACACGGAAGCTTAACATGTCTGAGTACAGACATCTATAAATGAAAAAGGCTGAGAAGCCTGACTATCTACCAGATCCTGCCGGGGGCACAAGATCGTAGCTGAGGTAACAAGCTAAACATTGAAGTCCAAGCGGAACTACTATGGGACTGAAGTCTCTCTGCAAGAACATAAAATAGGCAAACGTGAGTACAAATGTACCCAACAAGACTTACATCAGAACTATCTACATATGCATCATTTTCAACAAAGGGGATGGTGGGGTTTAACTGCAGCAAGCCAGCTTTGACTCGGTGGCTATCATGAACTACGACTGCAAGTAACTCTTTTGAGGTGGCGCACACGAGTCGACATATTCACCATATCAATACACCACTATGGATCCGCTTCCGTCTCCCTACGAGAACGCCATCCATAGCACTCACGCTTATTTGCGTATTTTAGAGTATCCACTTTCACTTGTCTATGGACTGTACAGGCAACCCAGAAGTCCTTTACCGCGGACACGGCTATTCGAATAGATGATGTTAACCCTGCAGGGGTGTACTTCTTCATACATGTGTCCACCACTTAGCGTCTGCACACGACATGTGCTCGGCAGACTTCAAGCGAAAGCCGACGTGGGTGTAGACCACGACCTACCTAAACACTCAAGTCTCTAGTCCAGGTTTATCGCCTATTCAGGTTCCATCCATAGGGAGTCCGGCCGAGGTTTCCACATACGACCCCAAACGATGTGTATAGGGTTCCGTGATACCAAACGGGCGGCTGGTATACCCGGCCACGTGCCTACCGCATCACAGCGCACCCCTCCGGTCAGGGTTGCGCACGGCCTCCAACATACTACAAACACCAGAAACTACTTGCAACTCCTGGATAGAGGACAAGGGTGATTAAGAAGTCGAGCGGGGTCATATTTCAGGGCCCAATGCATGGTAGTAGCTATTTCATGGATCACAAACACAGAACTCGGTTCCTGAGGACGGCTTCAATGAGACAACCCACCATGTACTCCTACATGGCCTCTCACCGCTACCTTTACCAAATCGTGTTCACACACTTAGATCACACACAGTAGGACATGTTTACACACCTCCGATTCATCCCCGATGAATCAGACCTGAGTCAACTCTAAGCAGTAGTAGGCATGACAAACAAGCATGAATGACTAGGCACAACAGGGCTCAAACAACTCCTACTCATGCTAGTGGGTTTCATCTATTTACTGTGCCAATGACAGGTCATGCAAAGTATAAAGGGGTTCAGCTACCGCAGCAAGCAACAGATGAATCGTTGTTGTCCTAATGCAGTGAAAGAGAGCAGGAGCGAGAGAGTGGGATTGTATCGGAATGAACAAGGGGGTTTTGCCTGCCTGGCACTTCTGAAGATAGTATAGTTCTTCATCGGTGTCATCGATCACATCATCGGTACACGTCTACTGAGAGGGGACAAGCACCGACAAACAAGGAAGAACTCAATCAATGCAATGCACAATATGATGCATGATCATGACATGGAAATATCTTGTGGTTTGAGCTAATGCAACTAGCAGCAAGTTAAATGGAGTTGGTTTGAATCCAAGATTCAAATTCAAACTCCATATATGACATTTCAAATGCCATTAATTCAAATTGTCATATATAATAGCTTTAGGTTGCTCAAACATGCATGAAAATGCCATAAATAGATTCTTTGGATTTTTCTGATAGTTTGTTTCATTTGGAGTTACGGTTGATTTTATATGATTTTTAGAAGTTTTCGATATTTTCTGAAATTAAATAAATCAAATAGATTTATTTAAAATCCAGAAAAGCATTACTGCGTCATCCTGACGTCAGGATGACGTCATCAGGTCAATAGTGTTGGCCCAGGTCAAACCTGACGCTGGGACCCACTGGTTAGTGACTAGGCTAAATAACAAAGACTGTTAGTGCTAATTTAATCCTAACTAAAATTGTCAGCAGGTGTGGGCCCACATGTCAGTGATACAGAGTTTAATTAGCGAGGTGATTAACCTCTAACAGTGGTAATTAGCACTAACTAAAACCTAAACTAACTCTAGTCAGAGGCCGGCCCCACATGTCATCGACACAGGGGGGGCCCAGTCATGGTCAAAGTGGGTCAAACCCACTGGCGTTCTACCGTCGGCGCGGCTAGATGCGGCGGCGGGCTTCGGATTTGGTCCTCCGTCAACCAAATCGACAGCGGAGATGCGCTACATGCAGCTAGGCATGCGTTGCATCCAATGGTGCTAGTGGCTGGACGCGGGGAGGCTAGAAACGACGCCGGCGACGACCTTGGCGGCTGCCGGAGCTCGGGTGAGCTTGGGGTCATTGCTGTGACGGCCATGGTGGCTCGTTCGGGGCACCTACGTGATCTACGCAGCACGGGGAGGAAGCTGGGCACGACGGACGGACCATTAGATGGCCGGAGAGACGTCGGCGGTGTGTACGGTGCACGAGAGCAAGAACGGAGAGGGGGAGAAGGGTCAGTGGCTCACAACGATCATGGCAATGTAGACGGCGGCCTCGGGGAGGAACTAGAGCGAAGCAGGGCGGCAAGGGGATCTCCGGCATCGGGAGGTTGAAGACGAGCTCGGTGAGGTCGTTCGGGGCGTCCGGTGGTACGTGGGTCGTCGGGGAGGCGTAGGCGACGATGGTGGAGCTCTAAGACACGATGGTGAGGCGAGGTGATGACGGTGGCCGTGGCAGCAGCGAGCGGCGGCGATAAGCACTCAGGTGTGCGAGAGAGAGAGAGAGGCGAGGGAGAGACAAGGGGGAGAGTGAGGGGGTCAGGGGGTCCAGAGCGGCGCCGTGGAGGGGCTTCGAGGCGCCTCGGTGAGGCAGGCAAGCAGGGAGGTGGCGTGGCGAGCTCGGCGGCATTGCGGTGTCCCTCCTCTGCCTACTGGCAGAGGTAGGTGATCACTGGCACAGGCCAGATGGGCCGGGCCAGCCAGGTAAGTTGCCTCTGGCCTTTCTCTCTCTCTCTCTCTTTCTAAATTGCTTGTTGTTTTCTAATTTTCCGCAACTGTTGGGCTTTATTAAAAATACTAAAATGTTTCCTTAAATCCTGAAAAATAATTGTGGGCTCTGTTGGGATTATTCCTAACAGCCCTCACTTAAATCCAGAATTAATTGGGCATTTGAATTATTTTATAGCATTTAAATACCCAAATGCAAATAGGTAATGATTTCATCCAGTGACCTTATGTGTCCTAGAAAAATGTGAACCAATTTTGGCAGAGGTTCTGGACCAAGACAAAAATGATGGACATTTTAGAAGGGCATTTCAGGTTCATTGAAAAAGATTTTGGTAAACCCTAGTTGTTTTCAGGGGGGGTGCTGGGGGTTCTGTCATCCCCATTTCAACTTTTTGTGAAAAGTAAAGATGATGTAACACCATATGCTAGCACTAGGCATTACTAGAACTAGGGATGTGACAACTCACCCCCACTAAACAAATATCTCGTCCCAAGATTCAAGACGTGAGGTAAGAAGACAAAGTGGACACTAAGTATCACAAACTTCATGATCCAACTGTCTTCTCGGGGTTGTTGATTTGTCGACTCAAATTGATCTTGGCATCTTTGCTTTTGAGATCTTCATCCAACACGAGGATAAAAAACAAGACATGTCTACATAGATGGATCATCTTAATGATCACAAGATCTACTCGCGGTATGAGACGTAGAAACATCTCTCAAGATGAAACACGAGGCATACATCCGAAGGGATGGAGTGAAACAGATGACGAGGACTCACTATGTAGACAACAGATCCACACTTTAAAAGGTGTTGAACGGTTGTCAAAGTAGCGAGGAGTTGAGTTTTCCATGATACCACAACGAGACACCTTAGGGATGGTGACTCATAGATATATCCCCTTCAATGGCAAAAAGAATTTGATTTAGAGATCATTGAAACTCTTTATACCAGCCTAAGGCAAATCACAATCGATCATTTGAAGGAGTCCGAAAGAATGACATTCTTGGGCCAGAATGGATGATGTGGACTACCTTGTTGAAGACAACACAAGGGATGATTTTGCTTATCATCGGGAATGGATGGAACCCATGGTAGGACCACTTTGAGGATGATCCCGATCAGTAATTACTAAAAGGGTATTCCAGAGTAGGGTGGCACGATGGCGGTGCAAGCTGGGAACAACATGCAAATGATGGGAATGATTCTGGTAACTGGGGAGAAACCCAATAGTAGAGAGTGAATCCACTGTTTGAAAGGGTTATAGCATAACCGAGGAAATTGAGAGCACTATGCAATTAATGCCGACGATAAAACCTAGCACTTGCGCGTGCTCTCAAGAACTTTGAGCATTTCCATATTCATAAAGGTTTTACCAATATCCGTGTCAAGGATCTTGGTCAACACAACATACTATCATGATGAACGGTGATGGACGATAGATGCAAAAGGAGATAACACTTTCTCAGATTTCACCTTAGCGAAGCCAAGTAAACAAAATCTGGATGATCGACCGAGAGACATTTAGCACTCCGCTTCTAATGTTCTCCTTGATGTGCTAGTGCAACCCATTAATTAAAATGGTCTGGTTCCCAGAACATCAAGGAAAGGTCGGACTTCAGGAGCACAAGAATCTATAACGAATAACTATGGAGGTAAATCCTATGAAATCCTCATGGGGAGGTGGCCAACTTCCTCAATCAAGATACTACAATAATGGGTCTTCCGGTTGGGTGTGTTGGCCACGACATCCACTTTACCAGGTTACAGAGAGACCAATATTGTAGTTCTTGGGAAACGTTCCAATCATCATATCTGCCTGAGATTCAGATCTGGTTGGTGTCAGAATATTCCAGACACATCAAGTCTAGAAAGAAAAAAGAAAGTTTGCAACACAAATCGACGAGATGACGTTGCGAGATTCTCAGGAAATGAACTACGATAGCAAGCTCCAAAACATGAGCTGGTTCTGCTACAACATGTGAATACGTTGTCTGAGACAAACATGACCACACAGTAGTCTTATAATAAAACACTACCGAGTTCTGGTTGGGAACCATCATCGCGGAGCACGAAGCCCTTGCATAAGTCATATGATTAGCTCTTAAGAAGGAACTTCTTCTCCTTGAACAAGTCAATCAGTGGCTTGGTGTGCTGGGGATTACATATGGAATGAAGATGATTAGTCTATCAGAATATAGAATACATTCGCACATGCATAACTGACTTGGGATGGTACCAGAGGAGAGAAAACCAATCTTTCTCGAACTCACGGCGGCAACTTGCACCAAATGCACATGAATTCGAGGAAGTCACTTCTTCCATCCAGCATAAGCTCCATGAACGGAACACGAAGGCATTGCTTACAAAGTTTTCAACACTAGCTGGATGTTCAGCATGAATCATGGAGAAGATAAAATGCTGCTGATGGGCTCAACAACAAGTCATCGAGATTTCCATATGGATGGAATACCACAATTATGTGAACAAGGTGATAGCATTGGTCGGACCAAAAGATATAATGGTGTATGCTCGAGGATCAACCACGAGTAAGACAACATTACGAATATCGTTGGTTCTGATTTGACTTGACGATAGCCCATACTCAAGTCAAAGTTTTGACAAGGCAATAGATCCAACAACTGATCACGAGGACCAATCGATGGAGATATCATCTTTCTTCAACGCACATACACAAAAGGTATACCATTGGAATGAACTAAGTCAGATAAAACTTTATCTTCCAACTCCCTAAGTTGTTGTTTAGCTCAACCGACTAGTTTAGGGTATGCAACACAAAATCTTGGAGAATGGGTGGTTTGGAGGAAAACCAACATGATCACGAACTCAACATAGCGGTCAGGTGACAACCTGGTAATACATCCGAGAAGATATTCGGAACATCACGAACCACCGATATGTTACTAAGCTCGAGAACAATCTTGCTTTTCAGAGCAAGACGATATGATCAAATAAGCAAGGGATTGAATAATCCTGACTCATTGATCGAAGAGTGCACCAAAGATAAGGACTAGGTAGCACAATCTATCTTAGAATGATGATTCAATAACCAACACGCTAAGAATGTGAATATTGTCCATTTACTACCAAGCAACGAGTTGCTCTGAGTATTGATTTCACACATCAAAGTTCACCTATCGACATTCCGGTTGCAACAACACAGAAAATCGAGGAATGAGCAATGATGGCAAGAAGTATCACTACGTCAAGAATTCATACGAGATAATGCAATTGTCATGACGATCCTGGCATGAAGAGGGTATAACTCCAAGGTAGAACAGAACAAAAGCTGGATTAGTATTTGATCTGCGAATAACAACTGCTTTGACCCAATCCTGGAAATGGATGAGATACTGGAGTTTGTTTCTACTAGTCATTCTAGAATAGAATGGCTTGATGGACCACAAGAGTAACAGGCATCAATGAACGAATGCATGCATACTCTTGACTATCAATTGATAGACGAGGGTCAGAAGACAACTAAATCGGGACAACTCAAAGGAACATACGATTTTCTGAGTTGTGGATGCATAGATTAGTATGTCGAACCAAGTTCAACAAGTTTCTTCTGGATAACTCATGCAGAAAAGTAGAACTGGCAGAGTCGCAATATAGAATGAAGAACCCATCGAGAGCACTCCTGTTGTGATCTTTTGATCCAACAAACATCTGCCGTAAGTGGTTCATAGTATTTGGAAGAAGGGAATACCACGAACCTCGAGGACTAATGCCAAGGTTACTAATTTCCTAAAGGAACTAGCAAACACTATCAACATGAGGTAAGTGGGGTGAATCTCGGGTTCATAACCCAGGAGTGGAATACCTACTAACTAAATGGCATCACGGGATGCTTTCGAGAATGATTGCCAGAATCATCACACTGGAACACAGAACATGGCTAGATTACTAGGTGATCCTCTAGGACACGTAGGGTCATAATAGTAGGTCCAACATATATGTCAAGGTAGCAGAGTACCTCATCTCACCGATTAGCATGGTTAATCTGGCCCAAAGAAACATCAAAACTAGATAGAAAGGATTTTTGCAATTGCATTAGATTATTTAGAAACCTGGGATGACTCGGACAGCATAACGGCTGTAAATGCTCAAAAGATTGGAGACATGCTACAAAAATGGTGGCATAGCCACTCAGAAGCACAATATCAAGGTTTCGAGATCAACAGTTAACATACCGAAGTAGTAGAAACTGAACCGAGGCTTAAGTCCAACAATTCTATAAGTCTACGGATTAGTAACACGTGATCCTGATAAAAGAAGAGAAACCCTAGTTCCTTAACCCCGTAGGAAAGATAAGATGACTCAGATCAGAGGGTGTCGGTGTCAAAACCGGCGGATCTCGGGTAGGGGGTCCCGAACTGTGCGTCTAGGCGGATGGTAACAGGAGACAAGGGACACGATGTTTTACCCAGGTTTGGGCCCTCTTGATGGAGGTAAAACCCTACGTCCTGCTTGATTGATATTGATGATGTGGGTATTACAAGAGTAGATCTACCATGAGATCAAGGAGGCTAAACCCTAGAAGCTAGCCTATGGTATGATTGTTGTTTGTCCTATGGACTAAAACCATCTGGTTTATATAGACACCAGAGAGGGCTAGGGTTACACATAGTCGGTTACAATGGTAGGAGATCTACATATCCGTATCGCCAAGCTTGCGTTCCACGCCAAGGAAAGTCCCATTCGGACACGGGATGAAGTCTTCAATCTTGTATCTTCATAGTCTTGGAGTCCGACCGATGATGATAGTTCGGCTATCCGAACACCCCCTAGTCCAGGACTCCCTCAGTAGCCCCTGAACCAGGCTTCAATGACGACGAGTCCGCGTGCATATTGTCTTCGGCATTGCAAGGCGGGTTCCTCCTCCGAATAATTTATAGAAGATTGTGAACACCAGGATAGTGTCTGTCTCTGCAAAATAAATTCCACATACCACCGTAGAGAGAATAATATTTACACAAGTTCAATCTGCTGACGTATTTTGTGGCGTGACGTCACACCACAACCAAGCCTTTACTTGAATGATTTTTATTATACCACCTCCGCGCGTTTAGCGAAGCGGTTTCCTTGGCACGTCTTGTCGAAGCAGAGACCATGTTCCCCTTATTCCGGGATTCTCATCAATACAGATGTGGGTAACCCAACCGCGCCCGTTGCCACGCCCCCTCCATCGAAGGCGGGTTCCAAATGGTCACGGGGACGACTCTTGGTATTCTTCCTCTTTATAATGAGAACAAGGCCCGTTCTTTTTCTTCAATCCTCAATTGAATCCGCCCCTCGCCCCGAGTTCCAACACCCAGAGCTCCAGATTCGGGTACTTTCGACCTTCGACAATGTCCGGCCCCGACCTACGAGGCCGGTGGATGCCCTCCTCCGTCACGGAAGAGGCGTGCTAAAGCTGAGAGACGCCAGATACTTAACCTACGAGATTTCGCATAGGTTGCCTGCCCAAGGGCAAGTTATTCCTACTCCCGAGCCCGACGAGAGTGTCGTGTTCGTGTCTCACCTCCGTCGGGGTTTAGGCTTCCCGATGGATCCCTTCGTGAGGGGGCTCATATTTTGCTATGGGTTGGAATTCCATGACTTGGCTCCAGAGTCCATCCTCCACATCTCATCATTCGTTGTCGTCTGCGAAGCCTTCCTCCGCACTACCCCTCACTTCGGCTTGTGGCTCAAAACCTTCAATGTGGAGCCGAAGATGATTGAGGGGCGTCAGGCAGAGTGCGGCGGGGCGGTTATAAGCAAGAGGGCCGATGCTCCATGGCCCGAGGGCTCTTTTCAGGAGGAGCTCGGCTTGTGGCAACAGGAGTGGTTCTATATCACCGCTCCCTGGGGCAGCAGGCAAAGGCCGACGCCCATCTTTCGCCCGGGCCCTCCACAACGGCTGACGTCATGGGTCAACAAAGGGCTTGACTGGGGGCCGTCCAAAGATGTACCCCTATTGCAGGGCCGGATTCGAGACCTCCAAGAAGGGGAGATCAATCTGGTCGTGGTGACACAGGTTATGCTGATTCGGCACCTTCTGCCCTGCAAACTTCGCCCCCTCCGCCTGTGGGAATTTAATCCGGAGGGACCACGAGCTCTCCAACACTTCATGGGTTTGACAGCCGTGGAGATGTACAAACTGTTCTTCAGATCACAAGAGATGCGTCCGGACTTGACCGAGGACGCTGACCTAAGCTGCAATCGCCCAGATACTCAAGTAAGTAGCCCTGTGTCCAGACACATTGTCCATTTATTTATCATGGGTTTGCCTTTTAGCCAGCTATCCCTTTTGACCAGAAACTGATATGGTGTCCGGCCCCCCTCCCTGAGACCACGCCGGATCCCGTGTTAATAAAAATGTTGGAGGTTGCACCTTCGGAGGAGGGCGAAGGGGGGCACAGGGAAACTACCACCTCTGCCAAGGGGGCTTTCAGTAAGGGGGGAATCAATAATACCTCCTTCCAGAGGGAGAAGAGGACCGCTTCCGAAGACCCGGAGGCCAAGGCCTCGAAGCGGGGAAAGAAATCTGCACCGGAAGGTCCTGTGCCGGGAAGAACCCCAGCCGCACAGTCTCCCCAAAGGAATCAACCCTCCAGCAAGCCGTAAGTAAAAAGGGGGAGTTTTGTAATAGGGGACATCCCTACCTTATTTCTAAGGGTAACCGAAGTTTTCACCTTGTAGTTCGGATCTTAGCCCTTCTCAGCAGAGCTCATCTTCGGGGGACCTTCGTCCGGAGATGATGGAGAGCGAAACGCATCCATTTGCCGCCCCGTCGGGCGGGGCGGACGACCCTGAGGTGTCGTCATGGAGGGTCTCCCCGAGTCCGACGGGGCGGGGAGTTCAGCACCCACCAGAGTACGGCCGGCGGAGCTACAGGATTTGCTCAAGAGGGCGTCTATCTCAGAAGATCACCGCACATTAATGAGTATGCTGATTGAAAGGATCTCATCCGCCGAGAGCGGGTTGCATGAGGGCGTAGGAAGTTTGCTGATGGGGTTTGAGGTACGCAAAAAATGCATACCTTTTGATAGTTTTTCACATGGAGTGCGCCCTGTATAGATTATAGCCCCTGAGACTTGGTATGCTGTCGAAAGCGACAGCGTGCCAAGGATCATAATCTTAGGAATAGAATGTCGCCTTTCCTATGCAGGTGGCGGAATGTTCGGTGGCCAGCCGGACTGATGGAGTTGCCGAGCTGAAGCGGCAACTCAACATTGCGGATGCGGACATCGCGCTGGTCAATAAACGACTTGACGAGTCACAAGGTAGGTGGTTTCTCCGTGGTCACCTAGTAAGGGAGCTGATGCCCGTTCCTTATAATTTGTATGCTTGATGCAGATGGTGCCGCCGCTGTGGAAGACCTTAGAGCAGATCTTGCTCGAGCCAAGGAGCAAGCCAGGAAAAGTGATGCCACTGCCTCAAAGGCAGTGGAAGAGCTAAAAGTCGAAAAGGCTGCTCACTGCCGAAGCAGGAAGGAGATGGCCGGAATGGCCGTGAAATTAAAAGATGCTACCGACTGCTAAGAGGTTCTTGAAAGAGAACGCTGAGCGGAGCAAGAGGACCTAAAGAAGGCCGCCGCCGAAGCCAAGGATGCCCGTTGTGCGATGCGGGCTATGAAGGAGGAACTGCGTCAGGCCGGAGACATTGCGGCTGGAAAGCCCTTTCTGCTGCATAGGAAATTCATGGATCCGAAGTATGCTCAATTGGGCCAATTGTGTGGTGCGGAGGATCGTTATCTGGATTTGGCAGCGAGTGCGGCGGACGCAGTCGTGCACTTCCGAAGCCAGAAGGATCACGCAATGGAAGAGCTTTTCTGGTCTCAATTCCATAGTCCGGAGTGTCCACTTTCATTGACCGATCGGTTGGCTGAGTGAGCTGAGCTGAATAGATTGTCCGGACTTGCCATGACGGATGTGGTGGCCCATTTGTGGCCAGAAAGGCCCAAATCGGAGAGTTATTTTGGCTTGTTGCAGCAATTCCTTGGGGTGGTGCCGCATATCGAGGCGATGAAGTGGTCGGCATGCATAGAGGGTGCACGGATGGCTCTCGCCCGTGTTAAGACATACTGGGCGGAGATGGATGCCACCAATGTTGCATCCCGGGGTTTGGACAAAAGCCGATTACCTGCCGAGCACTATTTTGAGGAAGTCCTGCAGGGCACTCATTTAATAGAGTCACAGTGCTCGAAAGATGTTATGTTCAAATGACATGTATGATTTGCGAGGTCATGTTTATAATGTAACGGCTTTTTATACTTGTGCGTTCAAGTATTGAACTATCTCCTATGCGGCCGTATATGTATGTATAACCTGAAAGATGGCAATCTTTGGCTTCAGCCCCCACGCACAAGGTGCGGGGGTGTTTGCAAAAAAAAAGCACTTTTTCACACTTAATCCAACGTCTTGGTCCTTTGAAGGAGGTGATAGCATAGCAAACTAGGCAACCGGACTATAATGCTTTATCACTTTCACTTAGCCATAGGAGCTCGATGGTGGGGCTACTATATAGCCCCTAGAGGCACCGCGCTCTCCGAATTCGGGGCGCGTATGTGCCTGACCGGGAAGCGGTCCTTCATCAAAGCGGAGGAATTCTAAACATTCCATTAGTCGATCGAGTGGTTGACCAGTCTCTCGCTATATCATGACAGTCAGTTTTCGGCTTTCTCTACTGAGGTGCTCGCCCGGCCGAACCGGGGCACAATCGCAATAGTTCTCCTGGTGTGGCATTAGCCGATAGAGCGGAACGTGAGGCAGCAAAACATAGGAGCCGGGCAAACCCAACATTTGACCAAAGACATGATTCGGAGCTGATGCATATAAGGCCTAACTCGAGACGCCGAACACTCCTTGAGGTATTCGGTCTTTATGATACCGGGAAGAACAATGCCCTAAGCCCCTAGTGTCCAGGTACGGGCGAGAACTTGTGACGCGGTCGATGCCAAAACGCCAGCCTCCTCCTCGGTTATGGTAGGAAACCGGGGGATATGTATCAACAAGAGACAGTAAGAAAGGTTTACACAGGGTCTTAATCTGAAAAGAATCCTTGCAACAGGTCCCTACTGCACGTCTGCGCCTGTGTCTTCGTTGTGCTGTATCCTGGACGGGTGTAGCACGTGCTTCATCTGTAAAAGAGAAGGACTTAGTTTGGAAAAAATATCGTGCAAAAGATGTATTTAAAATAAAGTATGATCTGTAAGATCAATGAAATTGAGCTTTATTGGCTCTCATTGTTTATACGTGCAGCCCCTTGTAAAGAGGTATGCGACTGAGAAGCCCCTTGTTTATTTATGCCGGACTCGCCTAACCGTGTCCGAGCTCTGAATGACCTGTTTTTAGGGGCTTTGACCAGCAAGGTCGGATTAGTGTGTGGCTGTCAAGGCAGTCTCACGTTTTCCGTGGTCGAGGAACACTCGGAGTTACCCTTTAATGAGATTATGCCGCGTGGACCGGGCATTTTAAGCGTAAGAGACGCGTAATGCGGTATTGCGTTAAAGAGGGCAAAAGCTTCGCGTCCCAGTAGTGCTTGATGGCTACTTTTGAATGGGGCGATATGGAAAATGTGCTTTTCGCGATGGAGGTTGTCGGATGAACCGAACACAACCTCTAGTAGTACAGAGCCTGTACAATTGGCGTAAAGGCCTGGCGTCACTCCTTTGAAGGAAGTGCTGGTACGGCGAATTTTGGTAGGGTCTATCCCCATTCTGCGGATGGTGTCCTGGTATAGCAGGTTTATATCGCTGCCGCCATCCATTAGGACTTGTGTGAATTGTAGTACGTCGATTATGGGATCCAATACCAAAGCAGTCCCTCCTGCGTTTCGAACACTTCTGGAGTAATCCTGATGGTCGAAAGTAATTGGTTTAAACATCCAATTTCGGGACTCTGCTGGGGTGGACCGTGCGGCGCGTGTTTTAGCAGGTGCCGCACTATTTTTCCTTGTTATCACATGAAGTGAGTTCACTGTTTTGACTTCTAGTGGGAAAGTCTTCTTTTTCCGGCGTGCTGCTTGTGGGGTTCATCGTCGTCTTCTCTTGGTGTGTCGAGCCCCTTGTGTTCGGCGTTAAGTCGGCCGGACTGCTTGAAGACCCAACAATCTCTGTGGGTATGGTTTGGAGGCTTCCCGGGGGTACTATGTATTTGACATATCCTATCCAAGATTGTGTTTAGGTTGGATAGCTCATCACTTTGTCCTTAAGAGGCAGCGTTTTATTATTCGGCCGAGAGCTTTTGAACCCAGCGTTGACCGCCGTGCTATTTGGGCCATTTTCCTTATTCTGGCGCTGATCTTTTCTGCGTCGTGATTTTCCATTTCCATCCGTGACCTCGGATGTACTCGGGTCGCTGGTGCTGCATCTTGCCAGCCAGCTATCTTCCCCTGCACAAAAGCGGGTCATGAGGCTTGTTAGCGCGGCCATAGTTCTTGGTTTTTCCTGGCCAAGGTGTCTGCGAGCCATTCGTCTTGGATGTTATGCTTAAAGGCTGCTAAGGCTTCGGCGTCTGGACAGTCGACTATTTGGTTCTTTCTGGTGAGCAACCTATTCCAGAATTTGCGTGCTGACTCTCCGGGCTGTTGAGTTATGTGACTTAAATCGTCTGCATCCGGAGGGCGGACATAAGTCCCGTGAAAATTTGCTTGAAACGCATCCTCGAGCTCTTCCCAACTTCCAATGGTATTTTCTGGGAGGCTTTTGAGCCAATGCCGAGCTGGCCCTTTGAGCTTGAGGCGTAGGTATTTTATGGCATGGAGATCGTCTCCTCTGGCCATATGTATGTGTAGGATATAATCCTCAATCTAGACTCCGGGGTCTGTTGTTCCGTCATATGCCTCTATGTTTATGGGTTTGAATCCCGCTGGAAATTCATGATCCAGTACCTCATCGGTGAAACATAGTGGGTGTGCGGCGCCCCTGTATTTAGGTGTGCCGTTATCTTCAAACACTCGGCGGGTTGTGTTGCTCCCTGGAGTCTTCTTTTTTGGCCCATAGATGGACCTGACCGGGCCATCCTTTTTGCGAGGATCCTTATGTGGATCGTGTGCCGGCTTGTGTGTGGCGCCACTTGCCGCTCTTAGCCTGTCATATGGTCATCTATCCGGCCAGGCGGCCTCTTTCTTTTTTGATTGTGGGGGCTCTACGGCCTCCTTGTCAAATTCGGGCAACAACTTGCGCTTCGGGTAGCTCTTTGCCTGGTGACTATCGCCGTATTTATCTGCGGTATTGAGTACTTTGCTCCATCTCATTCTGAGTGCGTCCTCCGCTGTTTTGAGCTTCCACTTTTGCTTCTTCAAACTTCTTGCAGTGGCGACGAGCCTTGTATGAAGGTTCTTATGCTCAGGTGATGTGTCCGGTGTGAGATCATCTGGACTGTTGTTTTCGTCGGGGATGGGTTGCTTGTCCAATTCATCCTGTTCAGATGGTTGCTTGGTGGAATGTTCGTCGTCCACTGCTTCACCCTGCTCTAAGGCTGGGTCAGTATGGGTGCCATTGTTATCGAGGTGGGACTTCGGGCGGCGCTTGCGTCGCTGTTTTGGTTGTTTGTCGGGGGAGTTGTCCTTCACCATGTCCCGTTGTCCCTCGTTATCGCTTCCTTTTGGCGTATCCACCATGTATACGTCGTGAGTTGAGGTGGCTTTCCAGTGCCCAGTAGGCGCTGGTTCTTGGTCGTCTCCGGCATCGTCGTCCATAGCATCAATGTCTTCGGAGTCGAAGTCTAGCATGTCGGTTAGATCGTTGACGGTGGCTACTAAGTGGGTGGTGGGTGGGCTTTGAATTTCTTCGTTATCCGCATCCCAACCGTCCTCACCGCAGTCCGGCCAGCGCTCTCCTGATAACGAGAGATACTTTAGCGAACTCAAGATGTCGCCAAAAGGTGAGTGTTGAAAGATGTCCGCAGCGGTGAACTCCATCATCGGCGCCCAATCGGATTTGATTGGAGGGGGCGCGGGAGGTTCGGAGTCCGACAAGGAGTCCGGCACCTCGGAGTCACGAGCTTCACGAGGGACAAGGTCAGTATTCGACTCCATCGCCGTAAAGGTTGCAGCCCCCGAGGCGGTGTCTAGCCACCCGTCCTCGATCTGCGCAGTCGGCTCCGAATTGAGGGTCGGAGCGGACTCGTGTGCAGCCTCGAGGGCACAATCCGGCTGCAGAGCTAAATCATGCCCATCGTGACAGTGCGGCGCGCTCGGCTGTGGCTCGAATCCATCCAAGATCAAGTCTCCGCCGATGTC
This sequence comes from Triticum aestivum, assembly GCF_018294505.1. NCBI lineage: Eukaryota > Viridiplantae > Streptophyta > Magnoliopsida > Poales > Poaceae > Triticum > Triticum aestivum. The sequence continues at coordinate 578,188,759 of NC_057813.1, read as the reverse complement.
AGCCGTGAAGTTCAAACTTCCAAATCTGACCTGACGGCCAGGGGCGTAGCTTTCGATCTGCTCCAAATGGCCAAGCGAATTGGCCCGCAGTGCAAAGCCGCCGAATACGAAGATCTATCCGGGGAGAAAAGTCTCACCCTGGACTGTGTCGTTGTTGATGATCGAAGAAGCCATCGAGCCTATCGGTGAGGACACAGAGGAACTCTCAATGAAAGCACCAATGTCGGTGTCAAAACCGGCGGATCTCGGGTAGGGGGTCCCGAACTGTGCGTCTAGGCGGATGGTAATAGGAGACAAGGGACACGATGTTTTACCCAGGTTCGGGCCCTCTTGATGGAGGAAAAACCCTACGTCCTGCTTGATTGATATTGATGATGTGGGTATTACAAGAGTAGATCTACCACGAGATCAAGGAGGCTAAACCCTAGAAGCTAGCCTATGGTATTATTGTTGTTCGTCCTATGGACTAAAACCATCCAGTTTATATAGACACCGGAGAGGGCTAGGGTTACACAGAGTCGGTTACAATGGTAGGAGATCGACATATCCGTATCACCAAGCTTGCCTTCCACGCCAAGGAAAGTCCCATCCGGTGTGGGGACCGATTCTCCGGGTGTTAATTTCCAGAAAATGGCCCTTGTGCTCACCAGCCCCAGGATAACTGTTAGCTGATGAGGCACCAACTTGATACAGAAATTCCAAGAAAAACACAAAATATGCAGTACAAGACCATTCTGGCCTGTGAGTACAACAAATGGTTTCTAATGATTGGTGGCGGAAACGGTTTGTGGATCATCAGTGTCTATGGGACTCCAATTCCCACAGGAACAGCTGACCAGGTTAACTCCTATCTTCGCGAGGCTGCTATCACCGTTGCTTAGGTTCCGGGACTGTCGCCACGGTCACTCCTCTCCGTGCAAGAAAATCTGGCCAACACAATAGCCAGGGACAAGCCAGTGAGTACTTTGAATGTACTCGCAAACATTATGACACAGGTATAATATAACAATGATGTGCCGAAAATATTTTCTGCTCATGACGTCAGTCACAAAATATAAATAAAACTCTGATGTGTCCAAGCATGTTATTTATGAGTATGCAATAACATAGTAGTATTAAAATTATGAAATAAATAACAAGCATGCCACAGTCGGGCATCTTAGCGACACCACATAAAGGGCTTTAAAAGAAATGCCATAGTCGGGCGTCTTAGCGACACCACATAAAGGGCTTTAAAAGAAATGCCACAGTCGGGCGTCTTAGCGACACCACATAAAGGGCTTTAAAAGAAATGCCACAGTCGGGCGTCTTAGCGACATCACATAAAGGGCTTTAAAAGAAATGCCGCAGTCGAGCGTCTTAGCGACACCACATAAAGGGCTTTAAAAGAAATGCCACAGTCGGGCGTCTTAGCGACACCACATAAAGGGCTTTAAAAGAAATGCCGTAGTCGGGCGTCTTAGCGACACCACATAAAGGGCTTTAAAAGAAATGCCGCAGTCGGGCGTCTTAGCGACACCACATAAAGGGCTTTAAAGAAATGCCGCAGTCGGGCGTCTTAGCGACACCACATAAAGGGCTTTAAAAGAAATGCCGCAGTCGGGCGTCTTAGCGACACCACATAAAGGGCTTTAAAAGAAATGCCGCAGTCGGGCGTCTTAGTGACACCACATAAAGGGCTTTAAAAGAAAACATAGTGAATAACCAGGAGGTAGAACCATCCCAGGGATATTCGATAATACCAATAATATCACGGGTTAGTCCACAACAAAATAATAATCATAATTATCACAAGTGACAAGTCGTGATTCCAGTTTTGGTTTAACAGTTTCACCTCCGAAGACCGACACTAAGACCGACACTTGACCCATCCCAGACTGTAGTCCTTAACCATGGACACGGCTATTCGAATAGGTTTAATCTCTGCAGAGGGTGTTCTCTTTACCCACGAGTAACGGATTCCTTTAGTCCATCTGGACTAATTGCGTCCATGGCCTTTTAGTTGGAAACACACCTAACTTGCACATACCAGCTTAACTCACATGTGTCTGGAATCACCCACGACACCTGTCAAGCAAAACTCTAAGTGGGGAGGCTACAACCTCGACGTAACATGGGATCACAAAATTTATACCGCGCGCAAACTGGGGAGCTACCCCCTTCGGCTACAACCGAAACACCCATGCTCCCGGACTCGGTGGCATGACTACCGGATGCCTCCATTATCTTCCACCATGGCCTCTCTGTATGGTGTGTGCTAGGAAAGGGGTTGACAACTTACTGGACCGTACCCTACCTTTGGCACGGACAAGTGGCAGCACGAAACAAGTATGGGGGTTACCGGAACAAGACTCGATCTACGGTCGACTCGGGAGGTTCAAATATTTCCTGCATGATTAGCATAACAATACATATTCTTCAACCAACAGATAGAAACACCACGCAACATACCCCCTCATGCCATACCGGACACGACCGTCTCGACGGAGGACTAGGGGCAAGACCGTGTCTACCCAAGACAGAGGCCTCCCCGGCTTCCCTTCCGGTATGCATGAGAGGCATATGACAGTGATTTCCATCACAACCATATCAACTCCATTAGCATAAAATCATTAATATGCACTCATGAGTAGGATCACATCCTCACATAAAATGACGTATGCTCGTGTCGGGGTGGTGTTGTCACCGAGTCAAACAACACACACAAAAAATTACACCAGGGTTCAGAATGCTTGCCTTCTAGTCATGGGAAAGCAGGGTGCATTCCAAAACATCTTGAAATCTTTCTCCTCTCTTCAAAAATCCTATTTTTGAAAATATATATGAATTAACACACAAAATCAAAACAGCACAAAAAGTTGTTTTGAAAGTTTTTCAAATATATCTTAAAATAAACTAGACAATATTTGAGAGAGGTAGGAAAAAAATAATTTATTTGGAGTTGTATTTCAAAAGATATCGCCGGTCAAAGTTTGGTCAAAATCTGTTATTTAAAAATAAAACAAAAAAGAAAACGTTTCGAATATACACGTACACGTCGAAGGCGTATTCTGGAAATATGCGTCCAGTTAACCCACGTGGACTGGGCGGGGTCACTGACAGTGGGTCCAGGGGGCACACTGGTCAGGTTTGACCAGTCCATCTCTCCCTCCTCTTCCTCTGCCCGAACGGAGGCGAGGCGACGGCGATCAACGTCGGCGAAAGGCTGCTCCCCGCGGGCTCCAGAGAGTCGGGATCGATCCGCAAGACCGGGGCGGCCCTCATGGTGGTCGTTGGGTCGGCGGGGGTGGAGGGAGTCGCCGACGGTGAGCTTCGCGGCGGAGGAGGCCTCGGGAGCAAAGTGGTTTTCGGGCTGCGGTGGTTCCCGATCAAAATCGAGCAGGGGGAAGGGTCCACGGGAGGAAGAGAAGGCTCTTGGTGGAGAGAGTGGAGAGGGGGAGGCTCTGGTGGTGCCGGAATGGCCGGGGCGGTGGCGGCGGTAGGAGTTGCCGGAGACGGGGAAGAAAACCTCCCCGGGTCGATTGCGGGCTAGGGAAGCGCCATTGAGGTGGCCTGAGGTTGCCTGTGTGCGGGAACGGGCTCGGGGCTTCCTTAAATAGGCGAGTCGAGGCGGTTCAGCGGCGGCCGCGGATGAGCTCGTCGGCGACCGACGTTCTGTAGCTGCAGGGCATCGTGGCAAGGCTGGGGATGGCGGCAGGAGGTAGCGGACGAGCGGCTACTGCTCCAAGGGCGAGCTGGCGAGCGGAGGTGGCTTGGGCGGCGCTGGCTAGCGTAGGACCTGTCGGGCGGCAGTGGCGGCTAGCTGCTGGCCTGCCGGAGACGTGGCGAGAGCTGCGGGGCTCGTGGGGTGCAGAAGGGGACACTGTGTGCTGGCTGCGGTCGGTCACGGACCGAAGTGAGTGCGGGGCGGGACGCGGCGGCTCGGGCGCACGTGCGTGCCAAACGCACGCTCTGGGCGCGCCCAGAGCATGCCCGGGACGCGCTCGATGAAATTCCAGGGTAGCCTAGAGGTCGCGGTTGAGGTTGGCAAGAAACAGGGCTAGTTTAGGGTTAGCAAGGGAATCAAGGGACATGGTGGATAGGTCAGGGGCTCAAGTTCACAATGTAAACTTGAAATCATGCCAAATCTGGCTATGCACTCAGGGTGTTTGTCAAAATGCCAAGGGCATCCAGGCAGTACTTGGGGTGGCCAAATCTTCCAGATCAGTGTCTCTATGGATGTATGAGAGGGTGGTGAAGTTAGTTTGCCAAAAGGAGAAACTTGCTAGTGCAAGTTTTGCAAAACTACAATTCTGGACAGGGAGTAAATGGCATCATTACATGGACCAAACGTGTTCCAAACAGTGCATGCTCCTGGACTTAGGGGTTTTGCAGGGTTGACTACAAGCATGAGAAAGCAGAAGGTCACTGGAGCAAGGATGAATGGGGTTGCAGTAGAAAACACAAGTCTGGTCCAAAATGAAAAAGAGGTTGGTGCACTTAATTCTTTCCAAATAACAACACATGTTTAGAGGTTGGTGCACAAAAGTGATTTAGAGACATCACATGACATCTCCAAATTTTGGTTGGAATTTTAGTTAAATTTATCAAATGGTTGCAGTTCAAAAAGAGCTCCAAAACTTAAAGAAAGTCATTTTAATGAATAAAGCTCAGGGTGAAATAATTTAATAAATAATTCTACTGATTAGGAAAAGTTATATAGGGAGCATAGAAGTCCAATATATTTTGGAAAGCTCCACTTGGGAAAGACTCCTTAATATCAAAAGAAAGGTTCTGAAATCAACAGAAATAAAAATTTTAAAACTCCTGGCAAAATTTTAATATTTAAAACTTGGTTAAATTTTTGGGGTGTTACATCCGGACACGGGACGAAGTCTTCAATCTTGTATCTTCATAGTCTTGGAGTCCGGCCGATGATGATAGTTCGGCTATCCGGACACCCCCTAGTCCAGGACTCCCTCAGAGGGCATGAGGTATAAGGAGTAAAAAGAGCCTTACGTTCCATCCCACAATAAATTCCCCTACATATAACTAAAGCATTTCTAGACTCAACTTCGACCAGTTTGGCTTGGTAATCCTATAGGCAGTCAGGTTCTGATACCAAAACTGTCAGGACCCTGATCCTAAGTCACACCGATCTAGCATGTAACACATCATATCACTTTGCGGCCTCACGCACGGTATTCCCACGGGTGCCACCTTACCTGGCCCAGGAGCGTTTGCGCCTTTTGGCTCACATATATGATAGTGCCGCTAGCATCCGTATGAAAAAGAACCCGGGATGACATGGCTAGTCGTGAACCCAAAGTGGCACTAACTTACAGGGATAGGCATACATGACCCAGCAACGAACGTTTCAGTCATTAGCGAGTGAATCCGGGCTGTAGCAACTGGGCTAGCAGGACTCGGGTAGACACCGCGTGACATTTCCCCAAAGGGACAGACACAGGAACGAAGAATGACACATGCCGGCCAGCCTAAGTGTTCCGGAGCAGTAGCAAGCTACCAAGTCTTAGTGGAAGCACTAGGAGACATTTCCCGGTAAGAGAGGCTACCAAGGATAAACACTAGTTAGTAAGATCCCACACATACCAAGCATTTTAATAACATACACACAATATGCTCGATATGTGCAAATACAACATGGCATCACAACATGACTCTACAACTCAAGTATTTGTTCAATAGGCTCCGAGGAGCGAGATATTACAAACATGAGTCTCATGACCCAACATTCAGAGCATACAAGTCAAAGCACACGCGGAAGCTTAACATGTCTGAGTACAGACATCTATAAATGAAAAAGGCTGAGAAGCCTGACTATCTACCAGATCCTGCCAGGGGCACAAGATCGTAGCTGAGGTAACAAGCTAAATGTCGAAGTCCAAGCGGAACTACTAGTGAGACTGAAGTCTCTCTGCAAAAACATAAAATAGGCAAACGTGAGTACAAATGTACCCAGCAAGACTTACATCAGAACTATCTACATACGCATCATTACAACAAAGGGGATGGTGGGGTTTAACTGCAGCAAGCCAGTTTGACTCGGTGGCTATCCTGAACTATGACTGCAAGTAACTCTTTTGAGGTGGCGCACACGAGTCCACATATTCACCATATCAATACACCACTATGGATCCGTTTCCGTATCCCTACGAGAATGCCATCCATAGCACTCACGCTTATCTTGCGTATTTCAGAGTATCCAATTTCACTTGTCTATCAACAGTACAGGCAACCCAGAAGTCCTTTACCGCGGACACGGCTATTCGAATAGATGATGTTAACCCTGCAGGGGTGTACTTCTTCATACATGTTTCCACCACTTAGCGTCTGCACACGACATGTGCTCGGCAGACTTCAAGCGAAAGCCGACGTGGGTGTAGACCACAACCTACCTAAACACTCAAGTCTCTAGTCCAGGTTTATCGCCTATTCAGGTTCCATCTGCAGGGAGTCCGGCCGATGTTTCCACATACGACCCCGAACAATGTGTACAGGGTTCCGCGACACCAAACGGGCGCCCGGTATACCCGGCCACGTGCCTACCACATCACAGCCCACCCCTCCGGTCAGCGCGCGCACGGCCTCCAGCATACTACAAACACCAGAAACTACTTGCAACTCCTGGACAGAGGACAAGGGTGATTAAGAAGTCGAGCGGGGTCATATTTCAGGGCCCAATGCATGGTAGTAGCTGTTTCATGGATCACAAACACAGAACTCAGTTCCTGAGGACGGCTTCAATAAGACAACCCACCATGTACTCCTACATGGCCTCTCACCGCTACCTTTACCAAATCATGTTCACACACTTAGCTCACACACAGTAGGACATGTTTACACACCTCCGATTCATCCCCGATGAATCAGACCTGACTCAACTCTAAGCAGTAGAAGGCATGACAAACAAGGATGAATGACTAGGCACAATAGGGCTCAAACAACTCCTACTCATGCTAGTGGGTTTCATCTATTTACTGTGCCAATGACAGGTCATGCAAAGCATAAAGGGGTTCAGCTACCGCAGCAAGTAACAGATGAATCGTTGTTGTCCTAATACAGTAAAAGAGAGTAGGAGCGCGAGAGTGGGATTGTACCGGAATGAACAAGGGGGTTTTGCCTGCCTGGCACTTCTGAAGATAGTATAGTTCTTCATCGTGTCATCGATCACATCATTGGTACACGTCTACTGAGAGGGGACAAGCACCGACAAACAAGGAAGAACTAATGCAATGCACAATATGATGCATATTCATGACATGGAAATATGTTGTGGTTTGAGCTAATGCAACTAGCAGCAAGTTAAATGGAGTTGGTTTGAATCCAACATTCAAATTCAAACTCCATATATGACATTTCAAATGCCATTAATTCAAATTGTCATATACAGTAGCTTTAGGTTGCTCAAACATGCATGAAAATGCCATAAATAGATTCTTTGGATTTTTCTGATAATTTGTTTCATTTGGAGTTACGGTTGATTTTATATGATTTTTAGAAGTTTTGGATATTTTCCGAAATTAAATAGATCAAATAGATTTATTTAAAATCCAGAAAAGCATTACTGCGCCAGCCTGACGTCAAGATGACGTCATCAGGTCAAAAGTGTTGGCCCAGGTCAAACCTGACGCTGGGACCCACTAGTTAGTGACTAGGCTAAATAACAAAGACTGTTAGTGCTAATTTAATCCTAACTAAAAGTGTCAGTGGGCGTGGGCCCACATGTCAGTGATGCAGAGTTTAGTTAGCTAGGTGATCAACCTCTAACAGTGGTAATTAGCACTAACTAAAACCTAAACTAACTCTAGTCAGAGGCCGGCCCCACATGTCATCGACACAGGGGGGGCCACTCGTGGTCAAAGTGGGTCAAACCCACCGGCGTTCTGCCGGCGGCGATGCCAGATGCAGCGGCGGGCTTCGGATTTGGTCCTCCGTCGACCAAATCGACAGCAGAGATGCGCTACGTGCAGCTAGGCATGCGCCGCATCCAATGGTGCTAGTGGCTGGATGCGGTGAGGCCAGAAACGACGCCGGCGACAACCTTGGCGGCTGCCGGAGCTCGGGTGAGCTTGGGGTCGTCGCTGCGACGGACGTGGTGGCTCGTGCGGGGCACCTACGTGATCTACGCGGCACGGGGAGGAAGCTGGGCACGACAGATGGACCATTAGATGGACGGAGACACGTCGGCGGCGAGCATAGGCGGCGGTGCGTGCGGGCGAGCTCGGGGCGGCATGTACGATGCACGAGAGCAAAAACGGAGAGGGGGAGAAGGGTCAGTGGCTCACAGCGGTCACGGCAACATGGACGGTGGCCTCGGGGAGGAACTGGAGCGAAGCAAGGCGGCAAGGGGTTCTCCGGCATCGGGAGGTTGAAGACGAGCTCGGTGAGGTCGTTCGGGGCGTCCGGTGGCATGTGGGTCATCGGGGAGGCATAGGCGACGATGGTGGAGCTCTAGGACACGATGGTGAGGCGAGGCAATTACGGTGGCCTTGGCAGCAGCGAGCGGCGGTGATGAGAGCTCGGGTGTGCGAGAGAGAGAGGCGAGGGAGAGACAAGGAGAGAGTGAGGGGGTCAGGGGGTCCAGAGCGGCGCTGAGGAGGGGCTTCGAGGTGCCTCGGTGAGGCAGGCAAGCAGGGAGGTGGCGTGGCGAGCTCGGTGGTGTTGCGGTGTCCCTCTTCTGCCTACTGGCAGAGGTAGGTGATGAATGGCACAGGCCAGATGGGCCGGGCCAGCCAAGTAAGTGGCCTCTGGCCTTTCTCTCTCTCTCTCTTTTTCTAAATTGCTTGTTGTTTTCTAATTTTCTGCAACCGTTGGGCTTTATTAAAAATACTAAAACGTTTCCATAAATCCTGAAAATAATTGTGGGCTCGTTTGGGATTATTCCTAACAGCCCTCACTTAAATCCAGAATTAATTGGGCATTTGAATTATTTTATAGCATTTAAATGCCCAAATGCAAATAGGTAATGATTTAATCCAGTGACCTTATGTGTCCTAGAAAAATGTGAACCAATTTTGGTAGAGGTTCTGGACCAAGACAAAAATGATGGACATTTTAGAAGGGCATTTCGGGTTCATTGAAAAAGATTTTGGTAAACCCTAGTTGTTTTCAGGGGGGTGATGGGGGTTCTGTCATCCCCATTTGAACTTTCTGTGAAAAGTAAACATGATGCAACACCAGATGCTAGCACTATGCATTACTAGAACTAGGGACGTGACAATCATTAAGTATCTAGGGACTCGAAACCTCAGAAAAATTAACTTCTTTAAGCATCTTAATAGAAGTGTTATGATCGGCACTACTAGTTGGAATAGCTTCTACCTACTTAGTAACGTAATCAACAGCAACTAAAATATGTGTATACCCATTAGAGGAAGGAAAAGCTCCGATATAACCAAAGCCCCAACCATCAAATGGTTCAATAACAAGTGAATAGTTCATAGGCATTTCTTGACGTCTACTAATATTACCAATTCTTTGACATTGATCACAAGACAAGACAAACTTACGGGCATCTTTGAAAAGAGTAGGCCAATGAAAACCGGATTGCAATACCTTATGGGCAGTTCTATCTCCAGCGTGGTGCCCTCCATATGCCTCGGGGTGACACTTGCATAGGATATGTTCCTGTTCATGCTCAGGTACACAATGTCTAATAACACCATCAACTATTTCTTTATAAAGGTGTTGGTCATCCCAAAAGTAATATCTTAAATCATAGAAGAACTTTTTCTTTTGCTGGTATGTGAAACTAGGTGGTATAAATTTAGCAACAATGTAATTAGCATAATCAGCATACCATGGAGCAGTACGAGAAGCATTTATGACAGCTAATTGTTCATCAGGAAAGCTATCATCAATAGGTAGTGGGTCATCAAGAACATTTTCTAACCTAGACAAGTTGTCTGCAACAGGGTTCTCAGCTCCTTTTCTATCAATAGTATGCAAATAAAATTCTTCTAGCAAGAGAACCCATCTAATAAGTCTAGGTTTAGTATCTTTCTTTTCCATGAGGTATTTAATAGCAGCATGATCAGTGTGAATATTTACTTTGGAATCAACAATATAATGTCTGAACTTATCACATACAACTGCTAAAAATTCTTTTTCACTAGTAGCATAATTTCACTGGGCACTGTCTAGAGTTTTACTAGCATATTGAATAAGATTTAATTTCTTATCAACTCTTTGTCCTAGAACAGCACCTACAGCATAATCACTAGCATCACACATAATTTCAAAGGGTAAATACCATTCAGGTGGCTGAACAATAGGTGCAGAAATCAAGGCTTTCTTAAGTATTTCAAATGCTTCTACATAATCATCATCAAAGACAAAAGGAACATATTTTTGTGAGAGATTAGTTAGAGGCCTAGAAATTTTTGAGCAAGTCTTTAATGAACCTCCTATAAAAACCGGAATGACCAAGGAAACTTCTTATACCTTTGATGTCCTTAGGACACGACATCTTTTCAATAGCATCAACTTTAGCTTTGTCAACTTCAATATCTCTTTCAGAAATTTATGCCCCAAGACAATACCTTCATTAACCATAAAGTGGCACTTCTCCCAATTCAAGACAAGATTATTTTCTTCACATCTCTGCAACTCGATCAAGGTTGCTTAAGAAATCGTCAAAAGAAGTTCCATACGCGGAGAAATCATCCATGAAAACCTCAACAATATTTTCACAAAAGTCAGAGAATATAGCAGTCATACATCTTTGAAAGGTAGCAGGTGCATTACAAAGACCAAAAGGCATACGTCTATAAGCAACGGTACCAAAAGGGCAAGTAAAAGTGGTCTTATCATGATCCTCTTTTGACACAGGTATTTGAGAGAAACCAGAATAACCATCTAGAAAGCAAAAATGTGTATGTTTGGATAATCTTTCTAACATTTGATCAATAAAAGGTAGAGGGTAGTGATCTTTTCTAGTAGCTTTATTTAATTTGAGGAAATCAATTACCATTCTATAACGTGTAACTATTCTTTGTGGGGTCAATTTATCCTTATCATTAGGAACAACAGTAATACCTCTCTTCTTAGGGACACAGTGGACATGACTTACCCACTTACTATCAGCAACATGATAAATTATACCTGCCTCCAGAAGCTTTACTATTTAATTTATTACCACTTCTTTCATCTTAGGATTTAACCGTCGTTGGTGGTCAACAACTGGTTTAGCATCTTTCTCCAGTTTTATTTTGTGTTGGCATAGAGTGGGACTAATGACCTTAAGATCATCAAGAGTATATCCAATAGCAGCACGGTGCTTCTTCAGAGTTTTCAATAATTTCTCTTCTTCATGCTCTGAAAGGTTAGCACTAATAATAACATGATATATCTTCTTTTCATGAAGATAAGCATATTTAAGAGTATCAGGTAAAGGTTTAAGCTCAAACACAGGATCACCCTTGGGTGGAGGAGGATCCCCTAGGATTTCAACAGGAAAGTTGTGTTTCAATATAGATCCATGTTTAAATAATACTTCATCTATTTGCCTTCTTTCATTCATAAACATATCATTTTCATGGTCTAGCAAATGTTTTTCTAAAGGATCATTAGGAGGCACGACAATAGAAGCAAGACCAATAGTTTCATCTTTACAATGCAATTCTTTATCATGGGGTTGTCTACGAAATTTAGCAGAATTGAAATCATGAGACAAATCACCTAAACCAATAGTAACAATATCCTTTTCGCACTCTATCCTAGCACTAACAGTATTCAAGAAGGGTCTACCAAATATAATGGGACAAAAGTCATCTTATGGGGAACTAAGGACAAGAAAATCAGTAGGATATTTAAATTTCCCACACAAGACTTCAACATCTCTAACAATCCCAATTGGTGAAATAGTATCTTTATTGGCAAGTTTAATAGTAACATCAATACCTTCTATTTCAGTGGGTGCGATATCATGCATAATTTCTTCGTATAAGGAATGAGGTATTGCACTCACACTAGCACCCATATTACATAAGCCATGATAACAATGATCTCCTATTTTAACAAAAACAACGGGCATGCCGACAACATGTCTATGTTTATTTTTAGTATCGGATCTAGCAGTTCTAGTAGCTTCATCACAGAGGTAAATGTAACATCCCAATTTTCAATTTGGCTATTTATAAATAGATCATTCATATGCCTCCATCATTTATGCATTTTTGCCCCATTTGTTTTATTTGAATTTTGATCCGAGGAACTTTGAGAAACTCAAGGACCAAAAGAAAGAGTTGGAAGTTTCCCTAAAACCATTTTTGAGAATTTCAAAGTTGGGATTTGGATCAAATTTTTTTTCACCAAAATTCATTTCCATTATTTCAAAAATAAAATAAACATAGAAGATAAAAGGACTTCTTCAAAAATAGAAAAGAAATATTGGAAATTGAATTTGAAATCTAAATATATTTATTGGGGTTTATTTGCAAATTATTTTGATGCAAATTTTATTAGTACATCAAAATTGTTTTTTTAAATTGCATTTTAGCCTAGATAAATGTTCACAAGGTCATATATAAGACCGTATAATTATGTGGAATTTCTGGGATTTTTAGGCAAATTTTATTTGTATTTTAGGTGCTTCATTGCTTCTATAAAAAAAGTTTGAAAAAACGCAGCCCAGCAGGCCCATGCCCAGGAGCTATCTTCTTCTTCCTCTCAACGTTATAGAAACATGTACAGAGAGCACACATGCAGCACTTCCACCCAGCGCCCCACCCTCTCTCTTCATATCCCTCGCTCCAAAACCGCTCTGAATCGGTTCCCCTCGCCTCCCTCTACCCTTCCCCTTCACTAGTGCGCCTTAATTCCCCTCTAATGGCCATCAGAAGCCCAAGTAACAGCCACCATTAACGTCATAAAGTTGGCAACGCTCAACTCATCTCCAGACCTCCCCAAGCCCTATATAAAGCACCCCTGGGAGCCCTCTCAACCCTCATCCGAAGCCCTCTCCTTCAAGAGCTTTTCCCCCTCCCTAACCTCGCCAATTTATCACCAGATTTCGTGAATTCCGGAGACCTCTCGCCATGTGTTCAGGAACCAATCTGCAACCACAACTTGTTCAAGTTTTTCATGTCACCGTCCTCTACACCGTCCTGCATTCAACCTTCGCCGAAGCACACCGGAGCCGCCTTCTTCCTCGTCTCCGGCGACAACTCTAGTGAGCACCCAGCCAGCCAATCACAGAGTGCCACTTGTCTTTGGCCGATTTTTTTCTTTTTCAGGAACTTTTCCAAATTCAGATTATTTACCTAATCTTCTTTCTAGTATATCTTTTAATCTATAGATCCGATTTAGTTCATTCTTTTTCCTACTACTCCCTCCGTTCGGAATTACTTGTCTCAGAAATGGATGTATCTAGATGTATTTTAGTTCTATATATATCCATTTCTGAGACAAGTAATTCCGAACAGAGGGAGTAGTTCATAAAAATATCCTCTATTTTTGAAAATTTTGAATTTTGAATTCAAACAAATTTGTTTTCAAACTTCATTAGGTCGTAACTCAAGTTTTTTAACTCCATTTTAGGTGATTCTTTTTGCAAATCGAAGCAAGTGACATCTACTCTTTGTTAAAACCAAACCATTTATTTTTTTTGTTGTAAAAATTACGTTATGTATAGAAACCTTATTTGGATGATTTGGAGTTTTCCGAAGTCTTCTATTCGTTTTCGTTTTTATTCTTTTTGTTAGATTACTTATGAGTGTCATTACATGCTTCACTAGATCATCCAGAGTGTGAGGCTTTCTACTACAAATCTTTAGAGTTCAACAGTCGTTAGCAAGGCAAGTTCACACTTTGATCATAATTTTCAATACCTAGTTTTTTACTATGCATTAGTTTAACCCTCAAAGATTGCATGAGTAGGATTGGGAACATGTGGTTATACTTTGTAGTTCATGTTGTAGGAACCTATGACCTTTGATCACCCCGGGAATTTTCCTTATATCATATATTGCTTAGCCATGCTCGTAGACGGGGATTGGTATGTGTGATCCATGCAAGTTGCGAGAGATAATAATTTTGGGACAACATAAGGTGGCAACTTCAATACACATTTGGGTGGATTGTTTGGGGCACCTAGAGAAACCAGCGCTTTCCCAAGGGGAATCCCGGAGTACCCATGTGATTACCCTAGGTCCGCCACCCAGCCTTAAAGGGATCATAAGATATTTCATGCCTAGAAACTTTTGTGTGCAGCCACAAGTCGTTATGGGCTCTGGCATAGTTGAGTAAGTTGTGTGACCTCTTTCCGTGGTAGACTAGCCGATTTAGGGGAAAGTATGTGTACCGGTCTATCCAGGGTTAAGGGGAAACGCTTCTGAAAGGCTATGTCTCGATCTTCCGATCATGGAGGTGGTCGAGTCTTGTGGGGAAAAGTGCGCACACCTCTGTCGAGTGTACAAACTAATCATGATTAGCCGCATCGGTTATGGACAACTTGAGTATCTAGAAGTGAATTATTGGTTGATCTCATCACTCTATTTAATGAAAATTATTGGGTTACTAATAACTTGGGAATTTTGGGATTGAGTTGGAGGAACCTTCTCAATAATGGAATTTTAAATTAGTAGTAATAAAAAAACTATTCATTTGTTGTAGGGTAAAATTTGCTTTATGCAAAAATTAGACTTAGAGCCTCCACCAGCTAAATTTGCATATAGAGATAGTCTTTTTTATTATTATTCTATCGTGTGAAATTGCCAGCATATTCCATGTGCTGACCTACACGGCTGCAAGGTCCCATGTTGCAGAGTTTTTCGACAAGGATTAAAGGTGCGATAGGTTGTTGTTCTATCGTGGAGTTTGATGGACTCATTTACCTTCGATGCTTCCGCAGTTATTTTTATTTAGATGGCCTTTGGCCATATTATTGTAATAAATACTCTTTTGAGGATCTCGATGTAATAAATTGTGTGTTTGAACTCTGTTATAATTCCTCGAGTACTATGTGTGTCAGCATACTGATCCAGGGATGACACTTAAGCACAGAGACTTCGATCCATTTGGGTTGGGTCACTACAAGATGGTATCAGATGACACACTGACTGTAGGACGCGACCACTAGGAAATGGTAAACCATAGGAAGAAAACTCTATTTTACGATTTCCTTATATATCCGTTGGTCTGTACTCTTCTCTATTCATTTCTATCTCTTCTCTACTTCAATAAAATAGTTGTTGAACCCCATCACCAAGTTGCTCTGCTCGATGAGACCATGACTTATGAAGACAACATTAATAAAGAAGAAGCTACAGTTGAAATTGATTTGAGAAGATTTAGTTTAGACCACCACTACCAAGTTGAGTCCAATGAATGATTTGCGGTAGTATGAAGAGATCATATCTCTTGTGGATATGACCTTACCTGTGGGTTTTGCTTGTGTGGTGTGATCTCTGCGAATTGCTTGATTTGAAGTTTTCTTGCTATCATAAGCATATGGGTAGTGATTTCTCTCATTAGGACCTTATTGTATTCTAATTTCTCGTCCACTCTAAACCAAACAGATGCCTCGGAGACGTGACATGGAATTCCCATAGGAACTTATCCGTTGATCCAGAACCAGAATGCCCTCATGGAAATACTCATCCTGAATCAGAACCAGAACAACGACAACCCACTGCCACCACCCCCGGTCGACAATCTTACCAGTTTCCTGAGGTTGAACCCACATGTGTTCTCTCGCAACACGGAGCCTATCATTGCAGATGACTGGCTTTGCAAGATCGGAAGGGAGCTGACCACCGCAGGATGCACTGACACACTACTAGGGAAAAGCCTATACACAGAATCTTACCAGCAGCGCTCCCCAAAATACGACGCTACTGCTATTTAGCAGCAGCGCGTGTTAGAGAAACTCAATGCTGACGGGAAAATAGCAGTAGCGCGTCCACCACAAACCGCGCTACTCCTATAATTGCCATGACCCTAAGATCAGCCCCCAAGTTTAGTCCCACCTCGCTCCATGAACAGGGTGTTTACCACGTTAAATATGTTATTTCTGAAACTACCATAACCAGTTGGTCTTCACTGAATTCTATGCGTAAAATTTGTGGCCGCAATATGAGTCCTCTCCGGTTCCTACCGGAGAGGACTCATATTGACAATTCAGATTGTACACAAAAAGATCATTGATGGCCAATGTATTTTTGCATTGACGTATTTTTTGTATAGTTACACTTAGCAGTAGCGGTTTATGCGCAACGCGCTACTGCTATTCAGATTATCTGTAGCGCGTTTTGGCAAACGCGCTACAACTATCCGTACCTTATCCCCACGCGCACGACCGGCCCTCACTCACACTCTCACTCTCGCCCCCCCCGTGCCGATAACCGTCGTCGTGCGTCGTCGCTGCTGTCGCCTTCGTCCGTCCGCTGCCGAGGTACTCCCCTCCTTCCGTCCCTCCTCCCTCCTCCTCGCACATCCTCCCTCCGCCTGCGGTCGCCCCTCCCTCCTCCGCCGCCGCCCTCCTCCCTCCGCCTGCGGCCGCCCCTCCTCCCTCCTCCGCCGGCAGCCCTCCTCCCACCGCCCTCGACCTCGCCGCCCCTAGCTACCTCTTCGTCGCCCCCCACCCCTGCCACTAGTTAGTACTAGATTTAGTAGTTGTAGATGTTAATTTAGGGTTCATAGCTAGTACTAGATGTTGCTTAGTTAGTACTAGATTTTTAGTAGTAGTAGATGTTAATTTAGGATTCATAACTAGTTTAGTGAGTAAATTAATAAACTAGTTGAAGTAGTTGAATTAATAGAACTAATGTATTTTTAGTAAGATAATTAATATAACTAGTTGAACTACTTTATTTTTAGAAAGAACTAGTTTTTTTCTATTTATAGTAAGTTTATATTTAGTAAGAACTAGTTGAGTTAATAAAACTAGTTGAACATGTCATATTTGTTGTTATTTTTTAGTTTAAGCAATTATTCGGTATGTATTAGTGATAACTTATATGGTTCCAGGTGACCACCGTTGTCCCCGTCATCGACCCCCTCCGACATCCCCGCCATCGTCCCCGTCACCGACCCCCTCCGACATCCCCGCCGTCGTCCCAGTCACCGACCCCCTCCGACATCGAGGTGAGACCAGCCAAATATCCTTGTATATCTTGTGTTGTTCCTCAAATAGGATATGTGGTTGCCCAAGTGGCCATTCATGTTCAGTTTGCATCTCTGAGTGGCCTATGTTTTGCCGGAGTGTTGACTAATTTCTGTTCCGGCAAATTTCAGGCGCTCGATATGTCCTTTTTTAGCAAAGGTCATGCCGGATTTTTTCGTGAATTCTGGCATGACTTGTGCTAGAATATGTATAAGTTTAATCTTTGAATTATGAACGTAGGAAATATCGTACTCGGACGATGACAGTCTCCCGGGGGAGTGTAGCTGGTGCCACGACGATCGAGGAATGTGCGACAGGTTCGTTCAGCTGGACGAAGATCAGCGCTTCAGCATTAAGTTTGAGGAGACCTTCGATTGTGAAACGGTACGCAACAACGACAAGTGTTTTTTTCGTAATTAAGCATGACTTCAACTATTTCAACGTATAATTTTCATATTTTACAATTCGACTAGCTTAGCCCATGCCATGCAAGACGCTATGTCTTGGAGAGGATGGGTTTTGAAGACCATGAAAATTTCGAAACAAAGAAAATACCCATCATGATATGGATTTTGAAGTAAATTTGTGCAATGCTCAGAGCGTAACCCATTTTGGTTGCCAAAATTGAGAAGCACTTTGCAAAATGTATGGTTTTATGAGGGTATGATTGTCACCATGGATCTTGGTGATGCTGCCATCGAGCAGGACAATATGGACATTGGGGTCCTTGTTGATACGCTTCCGATTGTACCGCTATGTCAGTTTCTCAAACATAGTTATTAACTAATTTATATTGTTTATTTCAAAATAGTTGATAGCTTATTTCCATTGACAGCTTATTTTGATTCTTCAAAGACTGTGCGGAAGATGGTAGATAAAACCCACTACACCGATGGCACCGAATTAACGTATAAGGAGAAAAATTATTTGATTGCATTTTGTACTCTTCTTGAGAATTACAATAACTATTATCGAGCTCCTCCAAATTATGGTGAATACGTGCCACTAGTGCATGTGTTGAACCACGGTAACTTCTCTGGAGATACCCTGGTAAGATTTTTTACTATTACGACATCCGTGCATCTTTCGCATACTTCTAAAACTAGTACATCATTGCTAACTATGAAGTCATTATTATGTTTTTCAACAGAAACTCCCGATGGATTGTGTGCCTCATCTGATGTCTCTGAATGGTCGCCTCTCAGTTCTGAACATACTGCCAGGTAAATCTACGGAGCTCACCTATGCATATCGGATTTCTAAAACCCGTGAACACATGTTTATCAAAGAATGGAAGAAATGTATGGACATTCGCAAGGAGGTTCTTGGAAGTAACATTCAGCGAAAGGCAAGAATTGGAGACAGGCTAATCTCCATTCTCCATAATGGAGAGTCAGGGGCTATCTTGTTTTTTGCTATTTTACCTTAGAAAATGTAGTAGGTCTTAATCGAATGTAATAGGTCCTATGAGGTACAATATGTTTATTATGTGGTAATGTGTTAGAGTTGATAATGAGGAGTACTTGTGATTACGACTAGTGACCAATTTGCTATGTGATGTCATTGGTGAAAACGATGATCTTGAGGAGGTGTTATATGACAATGATGTATTATGATGATAAGTTGTTAATGATATGATGATGATGATGATATTATTATATCATTGGGTGAAAGAACCACGGATTAGTTTCAATTGGATGGACATCCACTTGAAACTAGTCCACGGTTCTTTCACCCCGTGATGTAATAACTCATTATGATGTAAAAACAATCTCCAAATTCCTGTTGTATGAAAACTTGTGTAAAGGAGCATGAATACAACATGAAATAAAAAAGAAATGAAATACTAAATAATAGTAGTAGCGCGGGAAAGGAGAAGCGCTACTACTAATTACCAGTAGCGCTATTCTGAAGAAGCGCTACTACTAAGTCAATTTAGCAGTAGCGTGGATCCAGGCGCGCTATTGCTAAGCATTAGCTGTAGCACCTTATCAGTAGTGCTCCTGCCCGCGCTACTAATAGGCCTAAAACCCGTGCTGCTGCTAGGCTTTTCCCTAGTAGTGACACTGAGAAGGTGCGCTTTGCCGCACATCAACTGGATGGACCAGCAGCTTCGTGGTTGGAGAATTACACCACCACATTCCCCATAGCCAATGTGACTTGGGATGAGTTCCGACAGGCGTTCCGTACCGCACATATTTCAGCTGGAGCTATGAGTCTGAAGAAGCGTGAGTTCCGCAACTTACGCCAGGGAAATCGTACTATTGGTGATTGTGTGGAGGAATTCAGCAAGTTATCCAGGTATGCTCCTGGAGATGTGGCTGATGATGCCGCTAAGCAGGAGAAATTTCTAGAGGGACTAAACAATGATTTGGGACTTCAGTTGACCATGGGTACCTTTAACAGTTATCAAGAGTTGGTAGACAAGGCTCTCATTCTGGAAGGCAAGCAGCAGCAGGTGGAGAATCACAAGAAAAAGTATGAACATGGAAAGTATAACTGTGGAGTTCAACAGAAGGCCCACTATACCTCGTACTCAGGAAATAATGGATTAGGATCCGACAAGTATGGTGGACACACTCACCATAACCATGGAGGACATTCACATCATGGAGGGAATGGACACAACCATAAAGGCCATAGGAATGGCAATGTGAATGGAGGAAACAACAATCAGCATCACTCCAACCCCGCTACACCAGCAAAGAAGGATCTGAGCCACATTACCTGCTTCAAGTACGGGAAAACCGGACACTATGCCACTGATTGCCTGGAGCCAAGAACGGGAACGGCAATGGAAGCTCTGGAGGCAAGAAGCCCAATCCCTTCACGAGAGGTCAAGTGAACCATGTCAATGTGGAGGAAGCTTATGACCAGCCTGACGCCGTTGTTGGTAAGTTCTTGATTAATTCATTTACAGCCCTTGTTCTTTTTGACACTGGTGCATCGCATTCATTCATATCAAGGGGGTTTGTGGATAAGTTTTAGTTGCCGACCATAGCCCTTAAAACACCAATGTTAGTGAGTTCCCCAGGAGTAGAGTCTATGGCTAGTCGGGGATGTTTTCAGTTGCCATTGACCATAGGGAGACACGTTTTCCCCACCGACCTCATTGTCCTAGAATCCCAAGGATGGGACGTGATCCTAGGCATGGACTGGCTATCCAAGTATGAAGGGAATATTGATTGTGCCAGTAAGTTGATTCTTCTCACCACCCCAGAGGGGAAACAGATCAAGTATGTGTCGAGGCATACGCCAAGGAGGACTCAAGTGAATTCTCTTTCGGGAGTTGTTCAGGAGGAAGTACCAGTTGTGAAGGATTATCCCGACGTACTCCCCGAGGAATTGCCCGGCATGCCACCGGATCGGGACATAGATTTTTTGATCGAATTGTTACCTGGCACTGGACCAATATCCAAGAGACCGTACCGGATGCCCGCAAATGATTTGGAGGAAATTAAGAAGCAGATTAAGGAATTATTGGAAAAAGGTTATATTCGACTGAGTTCATCACCTTGGGAGCCCCAGTGCTTCTAGTTGAGAAGAAGGATGGAACCTTGAGAATGGTTGTAGATTATCGTGTGCTAAATGAGGTGACAATCAAGAACAAGTACCCTCTACCAATGATCAATGATTTGGTTGACCAGCTTCAAGGAGCAAAAGTTTTCTCCAAGATCGATCTTCGATCAGGATATCACCAGCTAAAGATTCGAGAACATGATATACCCAAGGCAACCTTTACCACGAGATATGGGCTTTATGAGTATACGATCATGTCTTTTTGTTTGACGAATGCCCCTGCCTATTTTATGAGTATGATGAATAAGGTATTCATGGAGTTCTTGGATAAGTTTGTTGCGGTATTCATTGATGACATATTGATTTACTTGAAGAATGAAGAAGAACACAAGGAACATTTGTGCTTGGCTCTTGAGAAGCTCAGGGAACATCAGCTTTATGCAAAGTTCAGCAAGTGTGGATTCTGGTTGAAGGAAGTCAGATTTCTTGGACATGTTATATCTGGAGAAGGAATAGCCGTAGACCCCTCAAAGGTTGAAGCCGTCACCGAATGGAAGGCACCCACCTCAGTCAGAGAGATTCGCAGTTTTCTTGGACTCGCTGGATATTATTGGAGGTTTATTGAGAATTTCTCCAAGATCGCGAAGCCCATGACAGAGTTATTGAAGAAAGACACCAAGTTTAATTGGACCGAGGAATGTGAGGCTAGTTTTCAAGAGTTGAAGAAACATTTGGTTACTTCCCCGGTGCTAATCCTTCTGAATATACACAAGGATTTCCAAGTATATTGTGACACTTCTCGTTAGGGACTTGGAGGTGTTCTTATGCAAGAAGGAAGAGTTGTTTCATATGCCTCACGTCAGCTTCGACCTCATGAGCAGAATTATGCCACGCATGATTTGGAGTTAGCAGCCGTAGTGCATGCACTCAAGACCTAGAGACATTTTCTTATCGGAAATCATTGTGATGTCTACACGGATCATAAAAGTTTGAAATACATCTTCATGCAGAAGGAGTTGAACCTCAAGCAAAGAAGATGGTTGGATCTCATAAAGGATTATGACATGAAATTGCATTATCACCCAGGAAAGGCCAATGTTGTGGCAGATGCATTGAGCCGCAAGAGCTATGTTAATACCCTCACAACAGGAGGATTACCTCAGGAGTTAATTGATGATCTCAGATATCTCCAATTGGAGATAGTACCACGAGGTTATGTTGCCGCAATGGAAATTCAATCCACTTTGTTGGGAAATATTTGAGAAGCGCAGAAGTTAGACAAAGGTATTGCGGAGATAAAGGGAAGGATGAACCAAGGAAAGGCAGAAGGATTTCGTGAGGATGAACACAGAACCTTATGGTTTGAGCAGCATATTTACGTGCCACATGACCCAGAGATCAGGAAGTTGATTCTTCAGGAGGCTCATGATTCGCCTTACTCGATACACCTGGGAAACACCAAGATGTATTTGGACTTGAAGGAAAGTTTATGGTGGACATGTATGAAGAAGGATATTGCCGAGTATGTCACAGTATGTGACGTATGTCAGAGGGTTAAGGCAGAGCACCAGAAACCAGCAGGATTACTTCAGCCTATGCTGATACCAGATTGGAAGTGGGACAAGCTTGGCATGGACTTTGACGCCCCCGATTCAATCATGCACTAACCATACATGCAAATGTGTACGATCAAGATCAGGGACTCACGGGAAGATATCATAAGACAAATCTAGACACAATTTAAAATAATACAAGCTTTATATTACAAGCCAGGGGCCTCGAGGGCTCGAATACATCAGCTCGAATACAAACGAGTCAGCAGAAGCAACAATATCTGAGTATAGACATAAGTTAAACCAGTTTGCCTTGAGAAGGCTAGCACAAAAGCAAAATGATCAAAAAGGCAATGCCTCCTGCCTGGTAGCCTCCTAACAACTCCTGGACGTCGGTGGTCTTCACGTAGTAGTAAGCACTCTCGGGGTAGTAGCAGTCGTCAAAGGTGGCATCTGGATCCTGGACTCCACCATCTGGTTGCATCAACCAGAAAGAAGAAAGAAGGGGGAAATGGTACCAAAGCAACTGTGAGTACTCATCCAAAGTACTCGCAAGCAAGTATCTACACTACTTATGCATCGGTATCAACGAAAGGGGTAGTGTCTGTGGACTAACTGTAGAATGCCAGAATAAGAGGGGGAGAAGCTAGTCCTATCGAAGACTAGCATCTTCTAGAAACTGCCATCTTGCAGCAACAGGAGGGAGTAGAGTAGTATAACATAAGTCATATTTATGTTTTTGTATCAATGCTCCGGGATCCTTTCTCGACTCCCGAAGCAACATATACAAATCATGCCTCAACATCTAGTTCTAGTTGTATCGATCGGGATACAACTTCGAGTGTCCGTTACCATAGGATAGGCTATCGATAGATGTTTTCTTCCCTGCAGGGGTGCACCAACTTACCCACCACGCTCAATTAACTCCGGCCGGACACACTTTCCCGGAACATGGCCGGCCTCGGCCAAACAATACGCCGCAACCCGACCTAGGATTAATAGAGAGGTCAACACACCAGACTAAACCTATGCCCCCAGGGGTCATGGGCCATTGCCCCAGGAAATCCTGCATGTTGCGAACGCGGCCGGTGAGCAGACCTAGCTACCTCCTTAAAAAAGTCAGGTGCTTACCAGTCCAACCCGGTGTGCACCGCTCAGTTGCTGACGTCTATTATGCTTTGGCTGATGCATACGACGAAGAACGCCCATACTATGCCCACGTGATTGTTAGTGCTATCAGGCCAGAGGCCCTCGGATCAAATATCCAAATCGTAGTGGATTAGGAACACTCGGTAACAAGCAGAGACTCACGAAAGATGTGACCCCATAGCCCCATCTCGAGTACTTGCGGCAAGGGCTAAGAATCCCCGGCCACGCCTCGTAATTATCTCGGGGCACCTTCCAAGTCAACATGACTCCACATCACTCGCAATTAAGCTCGTGCGGGTACCCCTCAGGGCTGACCCGTCTTTAGTAACATGGTTCAGTGTAAAGTCATAGTAACCATAGTAACTGTGTGTCTAACACCAAGGGGAACCCTGAGGAACCACCCTTGGTGGATTCCACTCGATGTAATCATCAAGGTGAACGTAAGAGGAACCACCCTTGAGGTTCACACTTGAGGGGTTGCACGACAGAGTCGTATCGGAACTGATTAAGGAGGAAATCACCCTTGATGACCACGACTGGATAGCTACACTACAGGGTTAACATCAGAACTGCTGATGAGGTCTGACCCTCGGTACTCGATAGTAACCTAGTAGTGTCGAGCAACTAAGGGGAAAGTGATCTACGGTGTCGGGGCTTGGTCTTCGATCCCGTTGATCGGGTCTTTGATGATGAAGCAAGGGCAACAAGGACAAGGTGGGGGTCACTGATGGATCACTAACCAACCTATACTAAGTAGTATAGGATAAGCAGGTAGGTAACAATAAGCAGATTACAAAAGAAGGCTATGCATCAGAATAGGAGCAAACAATAATAGTAAAAAAATCTAATGCGAGCATGAGAGAATGGAATAGGCGATATCGGGATGATCAAAGGGGGCGGGGGCTCGTCGGGAAGCTCCACTGAAAGGGAAGAAGGGTCGTCGTCGACGTAGTCGATCACATGGGCATCATCATTCTTGGGGTCTACCGAAGAGAAGAGGGGGAAGAAACAATAAATATAAAGCAAACATAGCATCACAAAGCATAACATGGCAATATGATGTGTCGGGTGTGACCTAACGTATGGCTACATGATATAGGTGAAGGGGGAATTCAACCGGGAAGGTATTCCCAGTTCCGGACCTGTGTCAGACAAATGACTAGAGGGGGAATGTTCCATGTTCAGATAGTTAGAGGCATCTAACAGGTAAACGGACCACGCATGCGGATTCGTCTCATCTTTTTGAGCAACTTTCATGTAGAAAACATTTTCATCTGAGTTACGGTTTATTTTCTATGAATTTTCAAAGATTAAACCATTTTCTGAATTTATTTATATTAACAGAAAAGGAATATGACATCAGCATGATGTTACTACGATGTCAGAGTCAACAGTCCGGCTGACTGGTCAAAATGACCAGTGGGGCCCACTCGTCATAGACAGTGGGGCTAACAGAGGTTTCTTTTAATTAATCAGAGTTAATTAGCTACTAGACCCCACCTGTCATAGACTAATTAGCTAAACTAATTAGTTTTAATTATTAAAACATTTTAATTAGAAGATTAAGTGGTGGGGATCGCACATCAGTGGCAGTCAACAAGATGCCAGGGGCCCCACGGGCAGTGACCCAGGGGGTGGCCCCAGGTGTGCCAGCTCAGTGCGGCCGGCGGCTTGACGCCGGTAACCTCCAAACGCGGCGGAGGGCTCGGGCCAGCGTAGAAAATCGTCTATAGGAGGACTTTTCGCGCGCGTGTGGGTGCGTTCGAACGGGCGAACGATGCTGCGTCGAATGGTGGTAGAGGCATGGCCTGACTTGGCCGGTAATGTCGGCGACGACGAGTACGGACAGCGGCGGCTTTCGGGCGGTCGATGTGGTGGAGCTCCAGGCATTGCTGGGCTTGCCCGAACAAGCAGAGCGAGATGCGCCCTCCTGTGGTGGCGGTGAGGCCGGAGGAGGCCCGTAGCGACGGGGACGAGCAATGAGGGCGGCGGTTGGAATCAGACAAGGTAGGGGGCAACGCTGCAGGGCAAGAGGAGGTGCGTGTGTGCGCGCATTCGAGTCCTAGGAGTGCCAGGAGGTCACCGTGGGGCTCGGGCATGCGAGAAAATGGCCCTAGCCTCGAGGGCGACGGGTGGGAGGCGGTGAGCTTTGGCCATGGCGGAGCTAGCAGCAGCAGCAGATCGAGGGGGGAACGGAGGGAAAAGGAGGCTGAGCTCACCGGGAAGGCACACGGAGGCCCAGTGGGTGACTAGGAGCAGCAGTGATGTGGATTCGGGGCAGCGGTGTTCGTCGGAGCCGGGGGCGAAGGCGAGGTCGTGGCGGTGCTGCGGGGCCGTCCTGGTCCACGTGGCTTGGCAGGGAGGATGAGGAGGTCGAGGCAGAGCTTGGGGGCACGTCGGCGACGCGAAGGCCGACCGGTGGCTGCGGCTACGTACGACACAACCATGGCGATAGCAGCGCTCGGTTGAGGTGGGGAACGAGGGGGAGAGCAAGGAGGGATCTGGTGGGAGAGGGAGAGGCGGAGCGGGCGACAGTGGCGGGTGGGGGAGAGGATTGAGGCGTCGGGGGGGGGGGGTGCGGAGGCCTTATCCTCCCCTCGACGCCGGCGAGAGGGTCCGGTGGCGACCGCGCCCTGTAGCGGCGCGCGATCGAGGAACAGGACGGGGGCGCGGTGCGGGGAGCTGGGCCAGATGGGCCGGCCAGGCTGGTTGAGGTCCAGGGCGCAGGGGGGCTCTCTCTCATTTCCCCTTTTTCTTTTCTTTTGCTCTTTTCTTTTTACAGAAAATGCTTTGCAATATTTGAGGTGCCAAAAGGGGTTCTGTAAAATGTAGGACTTGTCCAAATAAATACATTACAATATTTGGCACCTGCCACAAAAAATTTGGGAGGAGTTTGAATAGATTTGGATTTTCACAAATGGAAAAGGATTTAAAAATGCTGATTTGGAACTGCTTTAATTGCTAATGCTCACCTTTGCACAAAAGTGATGTTGTGTTCCTTAACAAATGATTGCTATGGAATTTTTGACAAATGATGAACATTTTTCCAGCAACTTTTGAGCAACTTCAAACTTCTTTGAATTGACTGGAATTTCAAATGGGATATTGAACAAAGGTGATTAAGCACTGTTTGCAAAAATGATTAGCTTAATCATAGAGTGTTAATGTAGCATGACACTGGGGATGTTACAAATATCCTCCACTACAAGAAATCTCGTCCCGAGATTTAAGTGGGGAAGTAAAGAGTAACTTTGGGAGAACTGACCCTTATAGGGTTAATTATCTGGTGACCAATTCAGGTAATGAGGCAGAAGTATCTGTCGAGTTGAAACTTAATAAAACATCGAGAGCAAAGTATGAAGGTACCATGAGAAGGTTTAACGGACAGGCAATCTTTCGATGCCTAATCAAAAGGTGAAAGGGGGGTTCAGAGGAACAACAACAAAAATTATTACGTCTGATACTAGAATAGATCACTATGAAGGTGGCTCATAAATTACATACGAAGGCAATTGAAAAAGGATACTTCAGAACCAAGGATGTACAGGAGTCAGGTTTCATCTTCAGAAGTAGGAAGGACGTTGACATATTGCACGGTCATGGTAGCAAGGCATGTGAGAGGATAGCCTGTCAGTTATGTTGGCAACAACGTTGGTACCAAGGGCGAGGGATGAAGAGAACCATTTTCCTGCTCATTGAAACGAGGTGGGCCAATAGGCAAAGTTCTCGTCCATCGGTGGTTACCGAAATGTCATCATCAATAGTAACAGGGTCTTACTGACAGAGTTGTGCATTGAGGTGTTTACCTAAGCCGCAAAATATTACTGCTTATATCATACAGATCACAAGAAGGGTTAACAAAACAATGGAAAGGAAGAGGTGTTTACACGAGTATTAGGTGTATCTCCTTCCCAGGAGCAAGCAGAGAGGGATAATCATGACAGGACTACAAGTAGTTAACCAACTAGGGAAAAGTGTGGGGAAACTCGTGATGTTACCCATACAATGGTGTGTGGATAGTTGATCAAGAAACATTAGCATTGCGCTGCCAATGTTCTTGTTGGTGAACAGAGTACTACAGTTGTGCTTCGGGATAGCATTGACATGGTCATCAGGTAAAGGTCAGTCTTTGGATACTCAAGGGATCCATCGGAATTTCTAGAACATATCATGCAATTTTACCAGGAAAAGATGAGGACGTGGATGATGGGTCTGGCAGCAATCCATCGACATGTCAAAAGGATGTATTTACAACATTATCAGAACAAGTTTGTGTTGGGGGGAAAGGCAAGAATGTTGTCGATGATAACACAAATCATCAAGGGGCAAGGATGGTATTTCTCCTCAAGAATTCGATTGATATCTTAGAACAAGGCAGAATATTGATGGTGATCACGACAAATTGTGTCAAGAGGCTCTATGAAGATGCCATCGAGCAGCAACGACATCAAGCAGAAGGAATGATGAAGCGAATGCTATTGGAACCACGGATAGAACACAAGCTCAGATTCAAGCTTGTTGTTCAAGTTAGAATGATAAGATGAGGAAGATCGGCGTAAGCTTCGCTCATCGTCGAAAAGTTGTGCTTCGGGAATAAGGACCAAGTAGCACAGTAAAATTAGCATGATAACGATATAGACGATCATGCTAGGAATGATGTGACGGAGTATCACTCCAATTAAGAATTTACCAGAGGTAGTGCAATGACACAATATCCTCGAGATAATATGATGCAAAATTTGAAGGTGGATCAAATTATAGGTTGGATAGGTGAAATGACTTGCAGGAGACAAGTATTTTGACTTGTCTGGGAAATGGAATGAAGGAAAAACTATGGTCGGAACCACGATTATGAATGATCAAACCATCGATACAAGATTAACTTATAACAAGGGGTAATTATTTTTACGAGCAGCTTCCATGATAAGTTCTACACAAAGGTTCAAGGTGGACTCCCACTTCTTCAATGCATAATCTTTCGTTCACTCCTCGTTTTTGAAGAATTTGTAGTGCGAAAGATTTAGTTGGTGAAGCACCAGAAGAGTTTGACTCACATCACTTTCGAGTTCACACGGATTAGGGAAGGCATAGGTTCAACCCGTAGGGGTATCTTAGGAACATATACCACTAACTTCCGGAGCATATAACATCAGCTCAATAGTAGAGCATGGTTGACAATAAGCAGAGGATACCATTTACCGAAGGCAATATGTATCAGGGGAAGAGCGCACGAGATTTTGATTATGAAGGACATTGCCGGATAATAATCCAACAAAGGATTCAGCAGTCCTCAATGGATCTGATGTGAGTATCAGTACTCAATCAGAAGAGGGAAGAATGCAAAGGCATCAGATTATAGAAACAGCTGAGTAATTTGAAGTTCAAGTTGAAGGGAACTAGGTGGACAATCAATTACAACATGATTGGCCAAGATCCAACTCATGTCTAGAATAATGTATGAGCAGGAAGGTCAAATTTCAGGGTTTGACTGATGATTGCGAGCAACACAATCATATTGAATCAATAGGCTTAGGATGACAATGACAAAGGATGTTAACGAATAATGCTAGACATATGGATTTAGCTATAATGCATGCAGACAAGACTTTCGGGAGCACTGGGCTATAGAGGATCTTCGAGAGATCGAATTGCATTCGAAGAATTTTGTGAGACATATGATCAACTGGGAATGACCGAATCCCCAATAAGTGTGAGGAATTATTCGTAGGGTTATTCAGGCGGAAAGAGCTGCAAGTTAGTCGGAAAAAGGATTCTCGAAAGTCGGAGAATACTTTCGGTTATCTTGTAGTAACAAGAACAACTAGGGATGGAAGTATGAATGACAAGGGTACGCGGTTATCCATAAGGATTCAACGGTGTTAAGGGATTGCAAAAGAAATGAACACAAGTTCTGAGGAGTAGGTCGGAGAGTACCTTCGAAGTCTTCTCGTGAAGCAAGCAACCATCCGGAATGAACGGGCTCTCCAGGGAAAGTCGTTACGAGAACCTAATGTAGTTAGTCAATTCATTTAATCCGAATAGAAGAGAGAACAGAGTCCCAGAGTATAGATGAGGAATAAAAGATCCTAATACCACCTAATGGCAACGTGGGCCCGTAAGACACACAGCCATGTTAGTAAAAGTTTTACAGTGACTAGACTCAACTTCGGCCATGGAGTTGGAAAAGGGGCTACGTACAGGCAGTTGGGTTTGATACCAACTTGTGACGCCGCCGATTCAATCGTACACTAACCATACACGAAAATGTGTACGATCAAGATTAGGGTCTCACAGTAAGATATCACAACACAAATCTAGACACAATTTAAAATAATACAAGCTTTATATTACAAGCCAGGGGCCTCGAGGGCTCGAATACATCAGCTCGAATACAAACAAGTCAGCAGAAGCAACAATATCTGAGTATAGACATAAGTTAAACCAGTTTGCCTTGAGAAGGCTAGCCCAAAAGCGAAATGATCAAAAAGGCAAGGCCTCCTGCCTGGTAACCTCCTAACAGCTCCTGGACGTCGGTGGTCTTCACGTAGTAGTAAGCACTCTCGGGGTAGTAGCAGTCGTCAAAGGTGGCATCTGGATCCTGGACTCCACCATCTGGTTGCATCAACCAGAAAGAAGAAAGAAGGGGGAAAGGGGTACCAAAGCAACTGTGAGTACTCATCCAAAGTACTCGCAAGCAAGGATCTACACTACTTATGCATCGGTGTCAGGACCCCGACTCGATGCCACATCGATCTAGCATGTAACACCTCATATCACTTTGCGGCCTCACGCACGGTATTCCCACGGGTGTCGCCTTACCTTTTCCCGGGACCGTTTGCACCTTTTGGCACACGTATATGACAGTGTCGCTAGCATCCATATGATAAGGAGCCCGGGCTGACATGGCTAGTCGTAAACCCAAAGTGGCACAGACTTACAGGGACAGGCATCCATGACCCAGCATCGAACGTGTCGGTCATCAGCGAGTGAATCCAGGCTGTAGCACTGGGCTAGCAGGACTCCGGTGAACCGGGCTGTAGCGGGCTAACAGGACTCCGGTATTCATCGCGTGACATTTCCCTCGAAGGGACAGACACAGGAACGAAGAAGGACACATGCCGGCCAGCCTAAGTGTTCCGGAGCAGTAGCAAGCTACCATGGCTCGGTGGAAACACTAGGAGACATTTCCCCGTAAGAGAGGCTACTAAAGATAAACAACTAGATGGTCAGATCCCACACATACCAAGCATTTCAATAACATACACACAATATGCTCGATATGTGCAAATACAACATGGCATCACAACATGACTCTACGACTCAAGTAATTTATTCAATAGGCTCCGAGGAGCGAGATATTACAAACAGGGGTCTCATGACCCAACAATCAGAGCATACAAGTCAAAGCACAAGCGGAAGCTATCATGTCTGAGTACAGACATCTATAAATGAAAAGGGCTGAGAAGCCTGACTATTTATCAGATCCTGCCGAGGGCACAAGATCGTAGCTGAGGTAACAAGCTAAACGTCGAAGTCCACGCGGAACTACTAGCGAGACCGAAGTCTCTCTGCAAAAACATAAATAGGCAAACGTGAGTACAAATGTACCCAGCAAGACTTACATCAGAACTAACTACATATGCTTCATTATCAACAAAGGGGATGGTGGGGTTTAACTGCAGCAAGCCAGCTTTGACTCGGTGGCTATCCTAAACTACGACTGCAAGTAACTCTTTGAGGTGGCGCACACGAGTCCACATATTCACCATATCAAT
Organism: Triticum aestivum; assembly: GCF_018294505.1. Classification (NCBI taxonomy): domain Eukaryota; kingdom Viridiplantae; phylum Streptophyta; class Magnoliopsida; order Poales; family Poaceae; genus Triticum; species Triticum aestivum. Next base: position 578,157,656 of record NC_057813.1, on the reverse strand, counting down.
ACACCACTATGGATCCGCTCCCGTCTCCCTACGAGAACGCCATCCATAGCACTCACGCTTATCTTGCGTATTTTAGAGTATCCACTTTCACTTGTCTATGAACTGATATAAGCAACCCAGAAGTCCTTTTCCGCGGACACGGCTATTCGAATAGATGATGTTAACCCTGCAGGGGTGTACTTCTTCACACACGCTCTCACCACTTACCGCCGTTTACACGACATGTACTCGGCAACCTTCAAGCGGAAGCCCAACGTGGGTGTCGGCCACGGCCTGCCCAAACACTCAAGTCTCTAGTCCAGGTTTATCGCCTATTCGGGTTCCATCCATGAGGAGATCCGGCCGGAGTTTCGCTCACAGCCCCAAACGATGTGAACAGGGTTCCCGAGACACCAAACGGGCGCCCGGTACACCGTGCCACGTGCCTACCGCATCACAGCCCACCCCTACGGTCAGCGCTGCGCACGGCCTCCAGCATACTACAAACACCAGAAACTACTTGCAACTCCTGGACAGAGGACAAGGGTGATCAAGAAGCCGAGAGGGTCCATTGGTTTCGGGCCCAATGCGTGGTAGTAGCTGAATCATGGATCACAAACACAGAACTCAGTTCCTGAGGACGGCTGCAATGAGACAACCCACCATGTACTCCTACATGGCCTCTCACCGCTACCTTTACCAAATCGTGTTCACACACTTAGCTCACACACAGTAGGACATGTTCACACGCCTCTGATTCATCCCCGATGAATCAGACCTGACTCAACTCTAAGCAGTAGCAGGCATGACAAACAAACATGAATGAGTAGGCACAACAGGGCTCAAACAACTCCTACTCATGCTAGTGGGTTTCATCTATTTACTGTGGAATGACAGGTCATGCAGAGGATAAAGGGGTTCAGCTACCGCAGCAAGTAACAGATGAATCGTTGTTGTCCTAATGCAGTAAAAGAGAGCAGGAGCGAGAGAGTGGGATTTTATCGGAATGAACAAGGGGGTTTTGCTTGCCTGGCACTTCTGAAGATAACATTGAGTCTTCATCAGTGTCAACGATCACATCATCGGTATCACGTCTATCGAGAGGGGACAACTACCGGCAACACAGAAGGGAACACAATCAATGCAATGCACAATATGATGCATGCTATGACATGGCAATATGAATGTGTTTTGAGCTAATGCAACTAGCAACAGATTAAATGAAGTTGGTTTGAATACAAGATTCAAATTCAAACTCCATATGTGATTATTCAAATGCCATTTAATTGATTTGTGCTAAACAGCAGCTATAAGTTGTTCTAACATGCATGAAAATGGTACAGATGGATTCCTTGAATTTTTCTGATAATTTTTGATATATAATTTATTTAATTTGGAGTTACGGTTAATTTTCTATGAATTTTAGAAGTTTTTACAATTTTCTGGAATTTCCTGATTATTTTTAAATCCAGAAAATACTTATTGCGTCAGCCCCACGTCACAGTGACGTCAGCAGGGTCAACTGGGCGCCCCAGGTCAACCCTGACCTGTGGGACCCATATGTCAGCGTCACAGGTTAAACAGGGGGGGTTTAGTTTAGTTTAATTAAAGATTAGGGCACTAGGGCCCACATGTCAGTGTCAGCAGGGGGGTAATTAAATTAAAATAAACTAAACTAATTAACAGGGGGGCTGGCCCCACCTGTCATCGACCCAGGGGGGGTCAAACCCCTGGTCAGCAGGGCCTAACCTGCCGGCGGCTTGAAGCCGGCGAGGCCGAGACGGCGGAGGCCTTCGGATTTCTTGCTCCGGTGGCCAAACGGGCGGATGAGGGCGTCTACGTGGAGCTGGGACTCGCCCGCATCCATCTGTGCAAACGGCAGGGGCTGAGGTGGCCCGAGCTCACCGGAGGCAAGCTCGCGGCGGTGGCCGGAGTTCGGGCGAGGTCGGGGTTGGCGTTAGGGGGCACGGGAGGGGAAGCTGGTGTGTGAGTTAGGTTCCTGGTGAGGTGTGGAGCACGTTGCCGTGCTCGGTAGCTAGCTCCGGTGGCTCTGGCCTTGTCCGCGTCATCGCCGGCGGTGAGGAGCTCACGGCCCCGGTGAAAAGGGCGGCTAGCGTGCGGGAACGAGCGCGGGGAGGAGGGGAAATGGAAGAGGAGCTCACAGCGGATCCGGTAGAGGCAACGGCGAGGCCGGGGAGGGGCTGGAGCTCGCGAATCCTCGGAAGTTCGCCGGCGGCCGAAGGTTGGGGACGAGCTCCGGGAAGACGCTACAGGGCTCCCGCGGTCGAATGGGTTGGTGTAGAAGACGCAGAAGGCGATGGCGGCTCCTCTGAACTCATCGGAGAGGCACGGGGTGGACGGTGGCCGCGGTGATGCTCGTCGGCGGCGACGGGTGTGTTCGGTGGCTGCGCGCGAGAGAGCCAGAGGAAGAGAGGAGCTCGGGGAGAGAGTGAGAGGCCTGGGGGGTGCGTGGCGTCGCGGACGGGGTCCAGGGCGACGAGAGGAAGCAGGAGGTGGCCAGGGGGAAGCAGGAGGTGGCCGAGGCCTCTCGGGCGCGCGCCACGCCTCGCCTCTGTTCGTCCTCCTGGCAGAGGAGGAAGAGGACAAGGGGGAGGAGGTGGGCTGGGCCGGCCAGATGGAGCTGGGCTAGGTAAGTGGCGCCAGGTAAGTGGCCCAGTGGCTTTCTGCTCTGTTTTATTTTTTTCTTCTGTTTTGTTTTATTTAATTTATTTTGCCACTGTTTTGAATTTAAAATAATTCAAACAATGCCAAAAACTCCTCTGAATATTTTATATTGCTAGATGGACTTTTCCAAAAGCTTATAAAATATTTCAGGGGTATTTGAAATTATATTCTAATTATATGAATATAATTCAAATTCAAATAGCTAATGAATTAAATCCAAAGTCCCAAAAATAATCCTTAAAAATGTTCAATATTTTGGTTGGGACCAGAACCCTTACCAAAAATTATCAAACATTTAAGAAGAGCATTTTGGAGCAATGAATGAGATTTCTAGGGTTTTTGCCCCTCTTTTATTTAAGTTTTTGAGGCTTCCAAAATTCCTCAGTTCAGGTTTCAGAATTTAAACATGATGCTCAGATGAAGCTAGCCTAGAGCATTACCAGAAGCTAGGGATGTGACAACTCACCCCCACTAAACAAGAATCTCGTCTCGAGATTCAAGCGTAGGGTAAGGTGAAGGGTAACGCAGACTAGTACAATCTTCACGATCCATGTTGCACTTCAATTGAACGTTGATTTGTTCACCATCATTTTCTCGAAGTCTTGCTCTGAGAACTCCAACTAACATGACAATGAGAGGAAAGGAAAGACCCTAAAAGAATTGTTCTTCTCGGAGGTCGAACAACTCAGGAGTAACTCTCGGGATGAGACATAGCAACATCTCTTGAGCTGAGAGACGAAGCACAGATCTGAAGATATGGAGTGAGACAGATGACGAGGGTTCACTAGGTAGACAACAACTTCACGCTTAAGGTGGTAATCGGTTGTCAACATAGCGAGGAGTTGAATTGTCATGATACCATAACGATGCACCTTACGGAAGGTGACTCGTAGATATATCCCCTTAAGTGGCAAAAAGAATTACCTTTGATTCAAAGATCATTGAAACTCTTTATACCAGCCTAAGGCAATCACAAGCGATCATTTGGAGGGGGTCGGTAGAATGGCATACTCGGACTTGGATGATGTGGATTACCTTGTTGAAGACAACGTAATGGATGAATTTGCTTATCACCGGAAATGGAAGAGACCCATGGTAGAATGGCACAATGGCGGTGCAAGCTGGGAACAGAATGCAAATGCTGGAAATGATTCTGGTAACTGGGGAAGAACCCAACAATAGAGAGTGAATTCACTGTTTGAGAAGGTCATAGCATTGCCGAGGGAACTGAGAGCATCCCAATTAGAGCCGATGATAACACGTAGCGCTTGTGCGTGCTCTCAAGAACTTGAGCATTTCCACAATCATCAAGGTTTTATCAACAACCGCGTCAAGGGTGCTCACAACACAACATACTACCATGATGAATAGCGATGGACGATGCAGATGCGAAGGAGGATAACACTTTCTCAGATTTCACCTTAGCGAGGCCAAGCAAAAATAAAATCTGGATGATCGACCGAGAGACATTTAGCACTCCGCTTCTAATGTTCTCCTTGATGTGCTAGCGTAACCCATTCATAGATATGGTTTGATATCTAGAACATCAAGTAAAAAGGTCGGACTTCGGAACACAGAAATCCATAGGGGCAACTAGGGAGTAAATCCTACGAAATCCCTATGGGGAGGTGGCCAACTTCTTCAATCAAGATACTACAATAATAGATCTTCCGGCTGGGTGTGTTGGCCACGACATCCACTTTACTGGTTATAGAGGGACCAATATTATAGTTCTTGGGAAATGCTCCAACCATCATATCTGCCTGAGATTCAGATCTGGTTGGTGTCAGGATATTCCAGACTCATCGAGTCCAGGAAGAAAAACGAAAGTTTGCAACACAAATTGACGAGATGACGTTGCGAGATTCTCGGGGAATGAACTACGATAGCAAGCTCCAAAACATGAGCTAGTTCTGCTACAAACATGTGAACACGTTGTCCCAGACAAGCATGACCACGTGGTAGTCTTATAATAAAACACTACCGAGTTCAGGTGGGGAACCATCAACGAGGATATCAAAATCCTTGCATAAGGCATGCTCTTAAGAAGGAACTTCTTCTCCTTGAACAAATCAATCAGTGGCTTGGTGTGCTCGGGACACATATGGAATGAAGGTTGCAAGTCTCCAGACCACAGAATACTTCGCACGTGTGCATGACTGATTTGGGATGATTCCAAGGAAACAAAACTAGCTTTCTCAAATTCACGGCGGCAACTTTCACTAAATGCACGTGTATAAGAGGAAGTCACTCCTTTCATCAAACAAATACTTCATGAGCTAGCATGAAGAAAATGCTTTCAAAAGTTTCCAACACTAGCTTAATGTTCAACAAAATCATGGAGGAGATAAGGATGTTGTCAATGGGCTCAACAACAATTCATCTAGGTTTCCTTTTAAAAGAAATTCCATAGTTAAGTGAACACGGTGATAGCATTGGTCAGACCAAAGATGTAATGGTGTATGCTCGAGGGATCAACCACGAATAAGACAACATTACGAGCATCGTTGGTACTGATTTGACTTGACGATGGCCCACACTCAAATCAAAGGATTGATAAGACAATAGGTCCAGCAACTGATCACAAGGACCAATCGATGAATATATCATCTTTCTCCAGCACACCCTACACAAGAATATCCCTTTGGAACGAACTAAGTCAGGCAAGCTTTTATCTTCCAACTCTCCAAGTTGTTGTCTAGCTTAACCAACTAGCTCAGGGATATCTAACACCGATCTTGGAGAGAGGGTGGTTCACAAGAACCCAACTTGATCACAAGCTCAACACAGCGGTCAGGTGACAACCTGGTAATACTTCCGAGAAGATATCCGGAAAATCACGAACCACCGGTATGTTACTAAGCTCGAGAACAATCTCGCTTTTGAGGGCAAGACGATATGATCAAATGAGTGAGGACTTGACAAGATCCTAACTCATCAATCGAAGGGTGCACCGAAATAAGGACTAGGAAGCACGATCAGTCTTAGAAGGATGATTCAAAAATCAATACGCTGAGAATGAGGTTATCGTCCATTTAACTACCAAGCAACAGAGTTGCTAGCAGTATTGATTTCACACGCCACGATTCACTTGTCGGCATTCTGGTTACAATAACACAGGAACCGAAGAATGAACAATGATGGCAAGAAGTATCACTGTACCAAGAGTTCATAGGATGGTGTGCAATTCCTATAACAATCCCGATATAAAGATGGTAATACTTCAGGGTAGAACAGAATCAAAGGCTGGATTAGCAATTTGATCTGCGGAGCACAACTTCTTTGACCCAATCCTGGATATGGAAGAGGTACTGGAGTTTGTTTCTCCTAGTCATTCTGCGATAGAATGGCTTGACGGACCACAAGAGTATTAGGCATCGATAAACGAACACACGCATACTCTTGTCTATCAATTGATAGACGAGGGTCGGAAACAACTAAGATGGGACAACTCAAAAGAACATATAACCTTCTGAGTTGTGGATGCATAGATTAGTATGTCGAACCAAGTTCAACATAATTCTTCCGGATAACCCATGCAGAAAGGTTGAGCTGGCAGAGTCACAATATAGCATGGAGAACTCATCGAGAGCACTCTTGTTGTCATCTTTTGGTTCAGAAGAACTCCTGCCAAGAATGGTTCATGGTAATTGGAAGAAGGATGTACCACGAACCTCGAGAACTATCGCAAAGGTTACTAATATCCTAAAGGAACTAGCAAACACTATCAACATGAGGTAAGTAGAGTGAATCTCTGGTTCAAAACCCAGGAACAGAATACCTATTACTAAGTAGCATCACGGGATTCTTTCGAGAATGATGGCCAGAATCATCACACTGGGAACACAAATCATGGCTAAATTACTAGATGATCCCCTAAGACACCTAGGGTCATAATAATATCTCCAACATATATATCAAGGTAACGGAGTACCTCAACTTACTGATTAGTGTGGTTAACCTGGCCCATGGGAACATTGAAACGGGAAGAAAGGATTTGCAAATGCATCAGACTACTTAGAAACCTGGGATGACTCGGACAGCATAACGGCTGTAAATGCTCAGAAAAGATTTGAGACATTCACAAAAATGGTGGAATAACCACTCAGAAGCACAATATCAAGGTTTCGAGATCAACAATTAACATAGGGAAGTAGTAGGAACTGAACTGAGACTTAAATCCAACAATCTTATAAGTCCACTGATTAGTAACACGTGATCCTGATAGAAAGAAAAGATAGCCTAGTTCTTAATCCCCGCAGGAAAGATAAGATGCCTCAGATTAGAAGGCATAAGGTATAAGGAGTAAAAAGAGCCTTACGTTCCATCCCACAATCAATTCCCTTACATAACTAAAGAATTTCTAGACTCAACTTCGACCAGTTTGGCTTGGTAATCCTACAGGCAGTCAAGCTCTGATACCAACGCTGTCAGGACCCCGACTCGATGCCACATCGATCTAGCATGTAACACCTCATATCACTTTGCGGCCTCACGCACGGTATTCCCATGGGTGTCGTCTTACCTTTGCCCGGGACCGTTTGCGCCTTTTGGCACACGTATATGACAGTGTCGCTAGCATCCATATGATAAGGAGCCCGGGCTGACATGGCTAGTCGTAAACCCAAAGTGGCACAGACTTACAGGGACAGGCATCCATGACCCAGCATCGAACGTGTCGGTCATCAGCGAGTGAATCCAGGCTGTAGCACTGGGCTAGCAGGACTCCGGTGAACCGGGCTGTAGCGGGCTAACAGGACTCCGGTATTCATCGCGTGACATTTCCCCGAAGGGACAGACACAGGAACGAAGAAGGACACATGCCGGCCAGCCTAAGTGTTCCGGAGCAGTAGCAAGCTACCATGGCTCGGTGGAAACACTAGGAGACATTTCCCGGTAAGAGAGGCTACTAAAGATAAACAACTAGATGGTCAGATCCCACACATACCAAGCATTTCAATAACATACACACAATATGCTCGATATGTGCAAATACAACATGGCATCACAACATGACTCTACGACTCAAGTAATTTATTCAATAGGCTCCGAGGAGCGAGATATTACAAACAGGGGTCTCATGACCCAACATCAGAGCATACAAGTCAAAGCACAAGCGGAAGCTATCATGTCTGAGTACAGACATCTATGAATGAAAAGGGTGAGAAGCCTGACTATTTATCAGATCCTGCCGAGGGCACAAGATCGTAGCTGAGGTAACAAGCTAAACGTCGAAGTCCACGCGGAACTACTAGCGAGACCGAAGTCTCTCTGCAAAAACATAAATAGGCAAACGTGAGTACAAATGTACCCAGCAAGACTTACATCAGAACTAACTACATATGCTTCATTATCAACAAAGGGGATGGTGGGGTTTAACTGCAGCAAGCCAGCTTTGACTCGGTGGCTATCCTAAACTACGACTGCAAGTAACTCTTTGAGGTGGCGCACACGAGTCCACATATTCACCATATCAATACACCACTATGGATCCGCTCCCGTCTCCCTACGAGAACGCCATCCATAGCACTCACGCTTATCTTGCGTATTTTAGAGTATCCACTTTCACTTGTCTATGAACTGATATAAGCAACCCAGAAGTCCTTTTCCGCGGACACGGCTATTCGAATAGATGATGTTAACCCTGCAGGGGTGTACTTCTTCACACACGCTCTCACCACTTACCGCCGTTTACACGACATGTACTCGGCAACCTTCAAGCGGAAGCCCAACGTGGGTGTCGGCCACGGCCTGCCCAAACACTCAAGTCTCTAGTCCAGGTTTATCGCCTATTCGGGTTCCATCCATGAGGAGATCCGGCCGGAGTTTCGCTCACAGCCCCAAACGATGTGAACAGGGTTCCCGAGACACCAAACGGGCGCCCGGTACACCGTGCCACGTGCCTACCGCATCACAGCCCACCCCTACGGTCAGCGCTGCGCACGGCCTCCAGCATACTACAAACACCAGAAACTACTTGCAACTCCTGGACAGAGGACAAGGGTGATCAAGAAGCCGAGAGGGTCCATTGGTTTCGGGCCCAATGCGTGGTAGTAGCTGAATCATGGATCACAAACACAGAACTCAGTTCCTGAGGACGGCTGCAATGAGACAACCCACCATGTACTCCTACATGGCCTCTCACCGCTACCTTTACCAAATCGTGTTCACACACTTAGCTCACACACAGTAGGACATGTTCACACGCCTCTGATTCATCCCCGATGAATCAGACCTGACTCAACTCTAAGCAGTAGCAGGCATGACAAACAAACATGAATGAGTAGGCACAACAGGGCTCAAACAACTCCTACTCATGCTAGTGGGTTTCATCTATTTACTGTGGAATGACAGGTCATGCAGAGGATAAAGGGGTTCAGCTACCGCAGCAAGTAACAGATGAATCGTTGTTGTCCTAATGCAGTAAAAGAGAGCAGGAGCGAGAGAGTGGGATTTTATCGGAATGAACAAGGGGGTTTTGCTTGCCTGGCACTTCTGAAGATAACATTGAGTCTTCATCAGTGTCAACGATCACATCATCGGTATCACGTCTATCGAGAGGGGACAACTACCGGCAACACAGAAGGGAACACAATCAATGCAATGCACAATATGATGCATGCTATGACATGGCAATATGAATGTGTTTTGAGCTAATGCAACTAGCAACAGATTAAATGAAGTTGGTTTGAATACAAGATTCAAATTCAAACTCCATATGTGATTATTCAAATGCCATTTAATTGATTTGTGCTAAACAGCAGCTATAAGTTGTTCTAACATGCATGAAAATGGTACAGATGGATTCCTTGAATTTTTCTGATAATTTTTCATATATAATTTATTTAATTTGGAGTTACGGTTAATTTTCTATGAATTTTAGAAGTTTTTACAATTTTCTGGAATTTCCTGATTATTTTTAAATCCAGAAAATACTTATTGCGTCAGCCCCACGTCACAGTGACGTCAGCAGGGTCAACTGGGCGCCCCAGGTCAACCCTGACCTGTGGGGACCCATATGTCAGCATCACAGGTTAAACAGGGGGGGTTTAGTTTAGTTTAATTAAAGATTAGGGCACTAGGGCCCACATGTCAGTGTCAGCAGGGGGGTAATTAAATTAAAATAAACTAAACTAATTAACAGGGGGGCTGGCCCCACCTGTCATCGACCCAGGGGGGGTCAAACCCCTGGTCAGCAGGGCCTAACCTGCCGGCGGCTTGACGCCGGCGAGGCCGAGACGGCGGAGGCCTTCGGATTTCTTGCTCCGGCGGCCAACGGGCGGATGAGGGCGTCTACGTGGAGCTGGGACTCGCCCGCATCCATCTGTGCAAACGGCAGGGGCTGAGGTGGCCCGAGCTCACCGGAGGCAAGCTCGCGGCGGTGGCCGGAGTTCGGGCGAGGTCGGGGTTGGCGTTAGGGGGCACGGGAGGGGAAGCTGGTGTGTGAGTTAGGTTCCTGGTGAGGTGTGGAGCACGTTGCCGTGCTCGGTAGCTAGCTCCGGTGGCTCTGGCCTTGTCCGCGTCATCGCCGGCGGTGAGGAGCTCACGGCCCCGGTGAAAAGGGCGGCTAGCGTGCGGGAACGAGCGCGGGGAGGAGGGGAAATGGAAGAGGAGCTCACAGCGGATCCGGTAGAGGCAACGGCGAGGCCGGGGAGGGGCTGGAGCTCGCGAATCCTCGGAAGTTCGCCGGCGGCCGAAGGTTGGGGACGAGCTCCGGGAAGACGCTACAGGGCTCCCGCGGTCGAATGGGTTGGTGTAGAAGACGCAGAAGGCGATGGCGGCTCCTCTGAACTCATCGGAGAGGCACGGGGTGGACGGTGGCCGCGGTGATGCTCGTCGGCGGCGACGGGTGTGTTCGGTGGCTGCGCACGAGAGAGCCAGAGGAAGAGAGGAGCTCGGGGAGAGAGTGAGAGGCCTGGGGGGTGCGTGGCGTCGCGGACGGGGTCCAGGGCGACGAGAGGAAGCAGGAGGTGGCCAGGGGGAAGCAGGAGGTGGCCGAGGCCTCTCGGGCGCGCGCCACGCCTCGCCTCTGTTCGTCCTCCTGGCAGAGGAGGAAGAGGACAAGGGGGAGGAGGTGGGCTGGGCCGGCCAGATGGAGCTGGGCCAGGTAAGTGGCGCCAGGTAAGTGGCCCAGTGGCTTCTGCTCTGTTTTATTTTTTTCTTCTGTTTTGTTTATTTAATTTATTTTGCCACTGTTTTGAATTTAAAATAATTCAAACAATGCCAAAAACTCCTCTGAATATTTTATATTGCTAGATGGACTTTTCCAAAAGCTTATAAAATATTTCAGGGGTATTTGAAATTATATTCTAATTATATGAATATAATTCAAATTCAAATAGCTAATGAATTAAATCCAAAGTCCCAAAAATAAATCCTTAAAAATGTTCAATATTTTGGTTGGGACCAGAACCCTTACCAAAAAATATCAAACATTTAAGAAGAGCATTTTGGAGCAATGAATGAGATTTCTAGGGTTTTTGCCCCTCTTTTATTTAAGGTTTTTGAGGCTTCCAAAATTCCTCAGTTCAGGTTTCAATAATTAAAACACGATGCTCAGATGAAGCTAGCCTAGAGCATTACCAGAAGCTAGGGATGTGACAATCGGTATCAATGAAAGGGGTAGTGTCTGTGGACTAAATGTAGAATGCCAGAATAAGAGGGGGAGAAGCTAGTCCTATCAAAGACTAGCATCTTCTAGAAACTACCATTTTGCAGCAACAGGAGGGAGTAGAGTAGTATAACATAAGTCATATTTATGTTTTTGTATCAATGCTCCGGGATCCTTTCTCGACTCCCGAAGCAACATATAAAAATCATGCGTCAACATCCAGTTCTAGTTGTATCGATCGGGATACAACTCCGATTATCTGTTACCGTAGGATAGGATATCGATAGATGTTTTCTGCCCTGCAAGGGTGCAACAACTTACCCACCAAGCTCGATTAAATCTGGCCGGACACACTTTCCTGGGTCATGCCCGGCCTCGGCCAAACAATATGCCGCAACCCGACCTAGGCTTAATAGAGAGGTCAACATGCCGGACTAAACCTATGCCCCCAGGGGTCATGGGCCATCGCCCCGAGAAGTCCTGCACGTTGCGAACGCGGGCGGTGAGTAGACCTAGCTACCTCCTTAAAAAGTCAGGTGCTTACCAGTCCAACCCGTCGCACGCCGTGATACGTCTCCAACGTATCTATAATTTATGAAGCATTCATGCTATTTTATTTTCTGTTTTGAATGATTATGGGCTTTATTATACACTTTTATATTACTTTTGGGACTAACCTATTAACCGGAGGCCCAACCCATATTGCTGTTTTATTGCATGTTTCAGTATTTCGATTAAAAGGAATATCAAACGGAGTCCAAACGGAATGAAACCTTCGGCAGCGTTATTTTTGGTAAGAATATCATCCTGGAGACTTGGAGTTTACGTCAGAAGATCCTCGAGGAGGCCAGGAGATAGGGGGGCGCCCCCCCTACTGGGCGCGCCCCCCTGTCTCGAGGGCCCCTTGAGCACCTCCCGACCGACTTCTTTCGCCTATATAAGCCTACGTACCTTAAAAACATCGAATATCAAGATAGATCGGGAGTTCCGCCGCCGCAAGCCTCTGTAGCCACCAAAGACCTCTCGGGAGCCCGTTCCGGCACCCTGTCGGAGGGGGAACCCATCACCGGTGGCTATCTTCATCATCCCGACGCTCTCCAAGACGAGGAGGGAGTAGTTCACCCTCGAGGCTGAGGGTATGTGATGTCTACTATACAACCTTCTTCTTGTAGACGTTGTTCAGCCTGCAAGTGCACAGGTTTGTAGGACAGTAGCAAATTTCCCTCAAGTGGACGACCTAAGGTTTATCAATCCGTAAGAGGCGTAGGATGAAGATGGTCTCTCTCAAGCAACCCTGCAACCAAATAACAAAGAGTCTCTTGTGTCCCCAACACACCCAATACAATGGTAGATTATATAGGTGCACTAGTTCGGCGAAGAGATGAAGATACAAGTGCAAAATAGATAGAAGATATAGGTTTTTGTAATCTAAAATTATAAAACAGCAAGGTAACTAATGATAAAAGTGAGCGTAAATGGTATTGCAATGGTAGGAAACAAGGCCTAGGGTTCATACTTTCACTAGTGGAAGTTCTCTCAACAATAATAACATAGATAGATCATATAACAAGCCCTCAACATGCAACAAAGAGTCACTCCAAATCCACTAATAGCGGAGAACAAACATAGAGATTATGGTCGGGTACGAAACCACCACAAAGCTATTCTATCGGATCGATCTATAAAAGAGTTCGTACTAGAATAACACCTTAAGACACAAATCAACCAAAACCCTAATGTCACCTAGATACTCCATTGTCACCTCAAGTATCCGTGGGCATGATTATACGATATGCATCACACAATCTCAGATTCATCCATCCAACATAAAAGTACTTCAAAGAGTGCCCCAATGCTACTACCGGAGAATCAAGAACGTGTGCCAACCCCTATGCATAGGTTCCCAATGTCATGAAACCCGCAAGTTGATCACCAAAACATACATCAAGTGGCACATGATATCCCATTGTCACCACAGATAATCACGGCAAGACATACATCAAGTGTTCTCATAAATACTCAATCTGATAAAATAACTTCAAAGGGGAAACTCAATTCATCACAAGAGAGTAGAGGGGGAGAAACATCATAAGATCCAACTACAATAGCAAAGCTCGGGATACATCAAGATCGTATCACCTCAAGAACACGAGAGAGAGAGAGATCAAACACATAGCTACTTGTACATACCCTCAGCCCCGAGGGTGAACTACTCCATCCTCGTCATGGATAGCGTCAGGATGATGAAGATGGCCTCCGGTGATGGGATCCCCCTCCGGCAGGGTGCCGGAACAGGGTCCCGATTAGTTTTTGGTGGCTACAGAGGCTTGCGGCGGCGGAACTCCCGATCTAGGTTCTATTCTGGAAGTTTTAGGGTATGTAGGTATATATGGGTGAAAGGAGAACGTCAGTGGAGCTTCGGGGGCCCCACGAGGCAGGAGGCGCGCCCAGGAGGGGTGGGCGTGCCCCCCACCCTCGTGGACAGCTCCTGTATCTTCTGACGTGGGGTCCAAGTTCATCAGGTGGGTTTCCTTCCAAAAATAACTTCTCCAGTTGATTTCGTTCCGTTTTGACTCCGTCTGATATTCCTTTTCCTCGAAACACTGAAATAGGCATAAAACAGCAAATCTGGGCTGGGCCTCCGGTTAATAGGTTAGTCCCAAAAATAATATAGAAGTGGATAATAAAGCCCATAATCATTCAAAACAGATAATATAATAGCATGAATGCTTCATAAATTATAGATACGTTGGAGACGTATCAGCATCCCCAAGCTTAATTCCTACTCGTCCTCGAGTAGGTAAATGATAAAAGAAATAATTTATGAAGTGTCAATGCTAGAGGTGCACAAGTTTGATCAATTATAATTTCAATAACCTTTTCTAGCATGATAATATGTCATAACAGTAGTTCATCTCATAAAACTTTTCATGAACTAGTAACAAGCAATTCACATGTCAAAGCATAGACCGTAAACATTCTTGAAAACTAGCAAAATTCATTCTTAGTCATCAAAACAATTGCAAATCATCTTATTTTCAGGAATAGCAAACTCCACATACTCAACTATCATATAGTCTTCTACAATTGCTAACACTCATGCAATATTTGTGGTTATGAAGTTTTAATCAGACACAGAGAAAGATTGGGGCTTATAATGTTGCCTCCAAACGTATTCACCTTTGGGTGATGTCAACAATAATAGTTCATGCTAACATACATCCAATTGGATATATATATCAGGATAACCCTAGCACAAAGTGCTTGCCAAAGGATAAAATGAAAAAAGGGAAAGGTGAAGATCACCTTGACTCTTGCATAAAGTAAAAGATAGGCCCTTCGCAGAGGGAAGCAGGGATTTGCAGAGGTGCCAGAGCTCGATTTTGAAATAGTGATAAATACTTTTGAGAGGTATGATCTCATTGTCAACATAACAACCAAGAGTTCCCAATATCTTCCATACTATATACATTATAGGAGGTTCCCATGCAGAATGGTAAAAGTTTATACTCCCCCAACCACCAACAAGCATCAATCCATGGCTTTCTCGAAATAACGAGTGCCTCCAACTAACAACAATCCTGGGGGAGTTTTGTTTAATTATTTTGATTTGATTTTGATCTTTTTGATCATGGGGCTGGGCAACCCGGTTACTGCCACTTTCTCGTGAATGAGGAGCGGAGTCCACTCCTCTTGAGAATAACCCACCTAGCATGGAAGACACTGACAGCCCCTAGTTGCTACATGAGCAATTCGGGCATACAAAATAGATTATAATTTGAAGGTTTAGAGTTTGGCACATGCAAATTTACTTGGAACGGCAGGTAAATAGTGCATATAGGTAGGTATGGTGGACACTCATGGCAAAAACTGGGTTTAAGGATATTGGATGCCCAAGTAGTATTCCCGCTTAGTACAGATATTTAGGTTAGCAAGGGGAGAAAGGCAAGCTCAACATGTTTGAATGATCCATGACAATATACTTTAACTAAGATGCGAGAAAACATAACCCATTACATTGTCTTCCTTGTCCAACATCAACTCTTTAGCATGTCATACTTAATGAGTGCTCACAATTATAAAATATGTCTATGATAATATATTTATATGTGAAATCTCTCTTCCTTCAATATTCTTTCATGAATTGTTCAAATGACCAATACAATGCTTGCTAACTGTCAATAAATTTACAACCTCTACTTCTTAGATGTGAAGTCATTACTCCCCAAGGGATAAGCAAATGAAACATATATAATTTCAGATTTATGACATTCAACTCATTTAACAATTTACTCATAGGATATAAGTGAAGCACACGAGTAAATGAAAAATACTCCAAAAAGATATAAGTGAAGATCAATGAGTAGCTAAATAATTATGCAACTATGCGAAGACTCTCCCATTTAATAATTTCAGATCTTGATACTTTATTCAAATAGCAAGCAAAGCTAAAGAAAACTACATTGCAAGGATAGCACAACTCATGTGAAGAAGCAAAAACTTAGGCTCAACCGATACTAACCGATAGTTGTTGAAGAAGAAAGGTGGGATGCCTACCGGGGCATCCCCAAGCTTAGATGCTTGAGACTTCTTGAAATATTATCTTGGGGTGCCTTGGGCATCCCCAAGCTTGAACTTTTGTGTCTCCTTAATTCTTCTCATATCATGGTTTCTCTTCTTTTTATCAAAAGCTTCATTCACATCAAACTCAACAAGAACTCATGAGATAGGTTAGTATAAACCAATGCAAATCCTTATCATCTTCTACTATAACAAATAACTAATATTATTATTCAACATTTCATACTAAATGTATCTGAATATTTAATACTCCTATCATCAAATAGAATCATTAAACAAGCAAACATATGCCAACAATGCAAACATAACAGCAATCTGCCAAAACAGTACAGTCTGTAAAGAATGCAAGAATATCAATACTTCCCTGACTCCAAAAATTATGAACTAAAATTCCCACTGTAATAAATTTATCAGAGCTTAATATTCAGAAAGAATCAACGTTATACCATTCCCTGACTTTTCTAGAGATTTTTTGCAACAGCAGTAAACTTTCTGTTTTCAAACAGCAACATGTATACTAGAAAAATAAGCATGGCAAAGGCTATCCTTGACTTTTTTATTGAAACTCAAGATGTAAAAAATTATTCTAACTAACAGTAAGAAAAAACTAACAAAACAAAATAACGCTCCAAGCAAAACACATATCATGTGGCGAATAAAAATATAGCTCCAAGTAAAGTTACCGATAAACGAGGACGAAAGAGGGGATGCCTTCCGGGGCATCCCCAAGCTTAGGCTCTTGGTTATCCTTGAATATTACCTTGGGGCGCCTTGGGCATCCCCAAGCTTAGGCTCTAGCCACTCCTTATTCCATAGTCCATCGAATCTTTACCCTAAACTTGAAAAATTCAACCACACAAAACTCAAAACAAAACTCGTAAGCTCCGTTAGTATAAGAAAATAAACCACCACTTAGGTACTGTAATTAACTCATTCTAAAATCATATTGGTGTAATATGTACTGTATTCTAACTTCTCTATGGTTCATACCACTTAATACTAGCCATAGATGCATCACAATAAGCAAACAGCACAATGAAAACAGAATCTGTCAAAAACAGAACAGTCTGTAGTAATCTGTATCAAACGTATACTTCTGGAACCTCAAAAATTATGAAATAAATTGATCGACCTGAGAAATTTGTCTATTAATCATCTTAAAAAAGAATCAACCTAAAAGCGCTCTCCAGTAAAAAATGACAGCTAATCTCGTGAGTGCTAAAGTTTCTGTTTTTCACAGCAAGATCACATAAACTTCACCCAAGTCTTCCCAAAGGTTCTACTTGGCACTTTATTGAAACAAAAGCTATAAAACATGATTACTACAGTAAGATAATCATGTGGACACACAAACACAGTAAGGATAAATGTTGGGTTGTCTCCCAACAAGCGCTTTTCTTTAATGCCTTTCTAGCTAGGCATGATGATTTCAATGATGCTCACATAAAAGATTGGAATTGAAACATAACAGGAGCATCATGAAGCATATGACTAGCACATTTAAGTCTAACCCACTTCCTATGCATAGGGATTTTGTGAGCAAACAACTTATGGGAGCAACAATCAACTAGCACAGGATGGCAAAACAAGCATAGCTTCAAAAATTTAAGCACATAGAGAGGAAACTTGACATTATTGCAATTCCTACAAGCATATGTTCCTCCCACATAATGATTTTCAGTAGCATCATGAATGAATTCAACAATATAACCAGCACCTAAAGCATTCTTTTCATGATCAACAAGCATAGAAAATTTACTACTCTCCACATAAGCAAACTTCTTCTTTATGGCATACGTATCATCACAATAATCATCATAGATAGGAAGCATGCTTTCATCATAGTAAATTTGCTCATCAAAGCTTGGGGGACAAAAAATATCATCTCCATCAAACATAGCTTCCCCAAGCTTGTGTATTTGCATATCATTAGCATCATGGATATCATTCACATATCATTAGGAATTCATACTAACAACGCTGCAATCATGCTCATCATTCACATATTTTATGCCAAGAATTCTATGTAATTCTTCTTCTAGCACTTGAGCACAATTTTCCTTTCCATCATATTCATGAAAGATATTAAAAAGGTGAAGCGTATGAGACAAACTCAACTGCATTTTTTGTAATTTTCTTTTATAAACTAGACTAGTGCTAAAACAAGAAACAAAAAGATTCGATTGCAAGATCTAAAGATATACCTTCACTTACCTAGCCTCCCCGGCAACGACGCCAGAAAAGAGCTTGATGTATACTACACAACCTTCTTCTTGTGGACGTTGTTGGGCCTGCAAGTGCACAGGTTTGTAGGACAGTAGCAAATTTCCCTCAAGTGGATGACCTAAGGTTTATCAATCCGTAAGAGGCGTAGGATGAAGGTGGTCTCTCTCAAGCAACCCTGCAACCAAACAACAAAGAGTCTCTTGTGTCCCCAACACACCCAATACAATGGTAGATTGTATAGGTGCACTGGTTAGGCGAAGAGATGAAGATACAAGTGAAAAATAGATAGTAGATATAGGTTTTTGTAATCTGAAATTATAAAAACAGCAAGGTAACTAATGATAAAAGTGAGCGTAAACGGTATTGCAATGGTAGGAAACAAGGCCTAGGGTTCATACTTTCACTAGTGCAAGTTCTCTCAACAATAATAACATAGATAGATCATATAACAAGCCCTCAACATGCAACAAAGAGTCACTCCAAAGCCACTAATAGCGGAGAACAAACATAGAGATTATGGTCAGGTACGAAACCACCACAAAGCTATTCTTTCGGATCGATCTATAAAAGAGTTCGTACTAGAATAACACCTTAAGACACAAATCAACCAAAACCCTAATGTCACCTAGATACTCCATTGTCACCTCAAGTCTCCGTGGGCATGATTATATGATATGGATCACACAATCTCAGATTCATCCATCCAACATAAAAGTACTTCAAAGAGTTCCCCAAAGCTACTACCGGAGAGTCAAGAACATGTGCCAACCCCTATGCATAGGTTCCCAATGTCACGAAACCCGCAAGTTGATCACCAAAACATACATCAAGTGGCACATGATATCCCATTGTCACCACAGATAATCACGGCAAAACATACATCAAGTGTTCTCATAAAGACTCAATCTGATAAAATAACTTCAAAGGGGAAACTCAATTCATCACAAGAGAGTAGAGGGGGAGAAACATCATAAGATCCAACTACAATAGCAAAGCTCGGGATACATCAAGATCGTATCACCTCAAGAACACAAGAGAGAGAGAGAGATCAAACACATAGCTACTGGTACATACCCTCAGCCCCGAGGGTGAACTACTCCCTCCTCGTCATGGATAGCGCCGGGATGATGAAGATGGCCTCCGGTGATGGGATCCCTCTCCGGCAGGGTGCCGGAACAGGGTCCCAATTGGTTTTTGGTGGCTACAGAGGCTTGCGGCGGCGGAATTCCCGATCTAGGTTCTATTCTGGAAGTTTTTGGGTACGTAGGTATATATGGGTGAAAGGAGAACGTCGGTGGAGCTTCGGGGGCCCCACGAGGCAGGGGGCGCGCCTAGGGGGGTGGTCGCGCCCCCCACCCTCGTGGCCAGCTCCCGTATCTTCTGACGTGGGGTACAAGTCCATCAGGTGGGTTTCCTTCCAAAAATAACTTCTCCGGTTGATTTCGTTCTGTTTTGACTCCGTCTGATATTCCGTTTCCTCGAAACACTGAAATAGGCATAAAACAGCAAATCTGGGCTGGGCCTCCGGTTAATAGGTTAGTCCCAAAAATAATATAGAAGTGGATAATAAAGCCCATAATCATTCAAAACAGATAATATAATAGCATGAATGCTTCATAAATTATAGATACGTTGGAGACGTATCAGTATGTACCAGTAGCTATGTGTTTGATCTCTCTCTCTCTCGTGTTCTCTCTATGGCACGATCTGGATGTATCGCGAGCTTTGCTATTATAGTTGGATCTTATGATGTTTCTCCCCCTCTACTCTCTTGTGATGAATTGAGCTTCCCTCTTGAAGTTATCTTATCGAATTGAGTCTTTTGTTTGAGAACACTTGATGTATGTCTTGCCATGTTTATCTGTGGTAACAATGGGATATCACGTGCCACTTGATGTATGTTTTGGTGACCAACTTGCGGGTTCCGCCCATGAACCTATGCATAGTGGTTGGCACATGTTTTCTTGACTCCCTGGTAGAGACTTTTGGGCATTCTTTGAAGTACTTTGTGTTGGTTGGATGAATCTGAGATTGTGTGATGCATATCGTATAATCATGCCCACGGATACTTGAGGTGAAAATGGAGTATCTAGGTGACATTAGGGTTTTGGTTGATTTGTGTCTTAAGGTGTTATTCTAGTATGAACTCTATGATGGATGGAGCAGAAAGAATAGCTTCATGTTATTTTACTACGAACTATTGAATAGATAAAACAGAAAGGATAACTTTGAGGTGGTTTCGTACCCTACCATAATCTCTTCGTTTGTTCTCCGCTATTAGTGGCTTTGGAGTGACTCTTTGTTGCATGTTGAGGGATTGTTATATGATCTATCTATGTTATTATTGTTGAGAGAACTTGCACTAGTGAAAGTATGAACCTTAGGCCTTGTTTCCTATCATTGCAATACCATTTACACTCACTTTTATCGCTTGCTAGCATGCTGTTTTTATAATTTCAGATTACAAATACCTTTATCTACCATCCATATTGCACTTGTATCACCGTCTCTTCGCTGAACTAGTGCACCTATACAATTTGCCATTGTATTGGGTGTGTTGGGGACACAAGAGACTCTTTGTTATTTGGTTGCAGGGTTGTTTGAGAGAGACCATCTTCATCCTACGCCTCCTACGGATTGATAAACCTTAGGTCATCCACTTGAGGGAAATTTGCTACTGTTCTACAAACCAGTGCACTTGCAGGCCCAACAACGTCTACAAGAAGAAGGTTGTGTAGTAGACATCAAGCTCTTTTCTGGCGCCGTTGCCGGGGAGGTGAGTGCTTGAAGGTATATCTTTAGATGTTGCAATCGAGTCTATTAGTTTCTTGTTTTATCACTAGTTTAGTTTATAAAAGAAAACTACAAAAAATGGAATTTAGTTTGTCTCATACGCTTCGACTTTTTAATATCTTTCGTGAGTACGACGGTAAGGAAAATTGTGCTCAAGTGCTAGAAGAATAAATCTATAAAATGTTTGTCACCAAATCTTTGAATGATGAGCATGATTGCAATGTTGTTAGTATGAACTTTTTGAATATCCATAGTACTAATGATGATTGCACTAGTCATGATGAAAATATCTCTTATGAGCATGTGAACTTTTGTGGAGTGCATGTTTGCATGAACAGACCGAATAGAGAAGATATATATTGCAAGATGCATAAGCATTTAGAAACTAAATGGTTTCAAGAAAGGCTTAATGTTAGCACTGAAAATTTAAAATATCTTTACCGTTGTGAACTTTGCAATGAACATGATCATTTACATCTCCAATGCAAATTGTTTCATGATCGAATAGTGTCCAAAAATTGTGATGATTTGATCTCCCTTGCTCATTACAATGAACTTAGTTTGCTTTTGGGTTACGAAGAATTGAAACGTGCAACTAAGCTTATTCCAAAATTTAATCTTGGGCATTTCCTTGATATTGATCTAGAGAAGATTTATATGTATTGTACAGTGAATTGCATTGAAAATCCTTATATTGCCGATTACCAAAAGAAAAGAAATCAAATAGAAGATGATGATAATACTAATCAAAGGGAATAGACTTCCAAATCTCCTCCTTTTATTTATTATGATGATTCGGGTAACGAGGAGGACCTTTTTATTCAACCAATCCCATTAATAAAGAAGGTTGAACCCACACATAATGTGAAGAAGAAAAGGAAGAGAAGGGGCAGCAAAGGTAAAAAGGTATCCCTCCCAAATGACATTGCTCCTACTACTCATTGTGACGATGATAATTGCTATACTATTGGTGCTATCCATACTATTAATGATGAGAATGATTATGCTTATGATATGAAAAGACCCAAGCTTGGGGATGCTATGTTTGATGAGGATGACATATTTGAGAATATATTTGCTGAAATTAAAGTTTGTCCCAAGCTTGGGGAATCTATGTTTAATGAAGATGATATTTTTAGCCTCCCATGTTTTGATATGCAAAGTTGTTATGATGATAGCATGCCTTTTCATGATGATTATATTGATGAAAGTGGGTTTGGAAGAGTGTCAACTTTAGGAAGTAGTGATCCCACTATTTTGGAGGATGTTGAATCTTATTGTGATGAATATGAAAGTGGATTTGGAAGAGTGTCAACTTTATTTAGTGATTCCACTATCTTGGGAGAGGTTTCAGTCGATTATGATGAGAACGAAGTTGCTACTTATGATGACTATTGTGATGAAACTTATGCTATAAAAAGTAGTGATGATTATATTTACAAATCTTGCCATGATTATGATTACCCTTTTTCTGAACATTACTCTTTTAATGTGGAAACAATTTTTAGAGTTCAAGTCTCTTATGATACTCCCACTATTCTGAATGAGAAGAATTTTGCTTATGTGGAGAGTAGTAATTTTCTATGCAAGTAGATCATGAAAAGAATGTTTTAGGTGCTAGTTATATTGTTCAATTCATTCATGATGCTACTGAAAACTATTATGAGGGAGGAACATATGCTTGTAGGAATTGCAATAATGTCAAGTTTCCTCTCTATGTGCTGAAAATTTTGAAGTTATGCTTGTTTTACCTTCCTATGCTAGTTGATTATTGCTCCCATAAGTTGTTTGCTCACAAAATCCCTATGCATAGGAAGTGGGTTAGACTTAAATGTGGTAGTCATATTCTTCATGATGCTCTCTTTATGTTTCAATTCTTATCTTTTATGTGAGCATCATTGTCATCATCATGCCTAGGTAGAAAGGCATTAAAGAAAAGCGCTTGTTGGGAGACAACCCAATATTTACCCTTACTGTTTTTGTGTGTTCACATGATTATGCTACTGTAGTAATCATGTTTTATAGCTTTTATTTCAATAAAGTTCCAAGTAGAGCCTTTGGGAAGACTTGGGTGAAGTCTATGTGATCTTGCTGTGAAAAACAGAAACTTTAGCGCTCACGAGAATAGCTGCCATTTTTTACTGGAGAGTGATTTTAGGTTGATTCTTTTTGATGATTATTAATAGACAAATTCCTCAGGTCCACCAATTTATTTCATAATTTTTGGGGTTCCATAAGTACACGTTTGATACACATTACTACAGACTGTTCTGTTTTTGACAGATTTTGTTTTCATTGTGTTGTTTGCTTATTTTGATGAATCTATGGCTAGTATGTAAGGGTATGAACCATAGAGAAGTTGAAATACAGTAGGTTTAACACCAATATGAATTTAGAATGGGCGTCATATCTAGTGCATCCGGGTATCCGTCGACTCCTCAGCCGTCCGATTCACATCTCACGTATGGGATCAAAAGCAACACAATTTTGCAGAAACACGCCCGCCGCCACTCCAAGTCCAGTCAACTAATTTGCTAATAACCCCCTCCACTAATCACACTTCTAAATCCCTTATTCCCTGTTCGTCTCCTTCCCAATCTGGATCTTCTCGTCCAATCACTCCATGGCGGCGGCTTGGGTGAATCCTTCCACGGCACTGGCAGAGCTTAGGCAAGGACTAATGGGCCATGGCCCGCCCAGCTCTCGCGTTTCTCCTCATATATTATAGCCAGCTCTAGTAGTAATCCTTCACAGTGTGGCCCACCCAGCCCGCCCAGCGTTTTTGTGCAAGCTCCGCCACTGTTCCACGGCAGCCACACTTGGCCTGTCCACCTAGAATGGCTCCAAGGCCCTGTTGATTGCTTTGACGGTGTTCGCGCGTCACCTACCTCCGAGTCTGTCCGCCCCAAATCGCTCCACGGCCTTCGTGATCCTTACGACGGCCGCCGCGTGATCCGCCATGTCTGGCCTACCTCCGTCCCCGCCCGCATTCTTGTCAGATCCCGACGCCAAGTTGGTGACGGCCACAACCTGCGCACCATCCATTCCACTGCGTCCACATGCAGTAGTTGCTCCTCTGCCTGACAATGTTATCTACTACCTGCAACAACAGGCTTGACGTGTGACCGGCAACACTCCATAGCAAAGAAGGATCACGTTTCTAGATTTTCTTGTTCATGTTGAATGTATCTAGTACTTGGCTATGTGCAGATTGTAGCTTGCGAGCTCATCCATTGAATTGTTCTTTGTTAAAGTGTATAGCTTCAGACATCAGAATGTGAATTGTACATTGCCGTGCCATATTGTTTTTCAGAGACAAGTGAATTTAGCTTGTTCCTGCTGATTTGAGGTACTCTACAATACATGATGTAATACAACTGATCCAGGGCAACAATATCAGCTTATGCTTGGGCATTCCTCGTGATTTTGCATTCCTAAGTTTCTTTGACATATTCAGTTATTCACAAACAAGAACATGTTGCTGCTGAAAGCTTACAAACAAACCAATCTTATCCGGAAGTTTTTCCATTATGTGCCACATACATAACCTATGCACCGTGGTCGGAAAAACTGTTTCAATCATATTCTTCATGCTAACAACTTCATCAGTTATAATGAGTCTAGGTGCTACCCCTACCATTGTTGTAAGGAAGGTCTCAAATAACCAAACATATGACTCAGTCTGCTCGTTGCACAAGAATGCCGCACCAAAAAACATACTCTGTAAGTGATGATTGACCCCTGTAAATGGTGCAAACATCATATCGTATTGATTAGTGGTGTAAGTAGAATCGAAGGATACCACACCATCACCCCCAAAGTGGTAGTTTTTCCTACTCATGGCATCTGCCCAAAAAACATACATTAAGTTCCCCTCTTTGTCAACAACAAAATCATAGAAGAAAGCTGGATTGACTTCTTGCTTTCTAGCTAGCTGAGCGATAAACATTTGAGCATCAGCGTTCCTAATTTTAAGCCTGAGGTCACGGTAGTAGTTTTGCAGGTCCCTCTTGCTGCATCCAACATACAGAAACCCACCTTCGCTGACTTGAAGGAGCCTGTACGCCTGGCAATGTACCTATGGTTGCTTTGTGACATGTGTACAACATATTTTTTTGCCCTCTCATTAAATTTACGATTTGATCTGATCAAGTGACGTTTATCAGGTGATACAAGGCCATGGCTATAGTGCTCAACCCATGATTGTATCTTGTGGGTGTTGTCGCCACACAACTTGACGAAGATATGTGCATCACAACCGCATCGTGTGGTTGTATTCTTACAGCTTTTCTTTGATTGGTTTGATGGGTCTTTAATCTCCTTGTTCTTCTTGGTCCTAAATCCTTCCCTGATGCACATGAAACGCTTTGTCCGAACCACTTCTTTGTTCAACTTTTTCTGCTGTCCGACACGAACTCCAAAACCCACATGATGTGCATACGACTTGTAGAACTCCTCCACAGCCTCAAGTTCTTCAAATGTCATCCCTACTTTAGGCTTCAATTTTTCGTCGCAACTCGGCGTAAAAGACGAGCACTGAAACATAAATAATGAATCACAATAATCATCATTATGCATAAATCTCTGAACTGGTAAGAAGCATGGTGAATCATAGTTTATCACACTCATGAACAGGGGAATGATTTCTTTCTTTCTTGGCGTAGCAAATTCTCGCTCATTCATTTTAGTTTGCAAGCTTTTACCTGATTCTGTAGCTGCACATGCAACAACACGGTTATTCTCTAGAAAAGTACGCATGTACACCATAGACAAATAATCATCAGGGTCATACACAACAAGGTTGGATATTACGGATGTTACCTGAAGCTCCATCCACCATACTGAAGTTCGGTTCATATTCTGCAGCACTAGTATTTTCAACAGACGTAGCAGGGCAAGTGATATGGGCCACACCATGGCTAGATGCAGAGGCACACCGATGGTCAACACTTGAATTATGGATCACCGCTGATGCATGTTCAACATCCTTAACGGTAGAAGCCGCCGTGACGATCTGTTGCAGCTTATCACGCGATGAGAATTTTTTCACGAAGCTGATGGGGAGTTCGGAGATGCATCTCGTCATGGCCGTCGCTGAGATCGCCAGGGCAGACGAAATCCGCAGTGGCGATTGTGCCTGTGGATGCATACTGCCGCGGCCGATGCCCTCATTGGGATGGAGGTTGCGTCTGTGATTAGGGATTGGGAGGGAGACGAATAGGGAATAAGGGATTTAGAAGTGTGACTAGCGGAGGGGGTTATTAGCAAATTAGCTGACTGGACTTAGAGCGGCGGCGGGCGTGTTTCTGCAAAATTGTGTTGCTTTTGATCCCATACGTGAGATGTGAATCGATCGGCTGAGGAGTCAGCGGATTCATGGATGCACCACCTATCGCGGATGCACTAGATATGACGCCTTTAGAATGAGTTCATTACATTACCTTAAGTGGTGGTTTTATTGTCTTATACTAACGGAGCTTACGAGTTTTGTTTGAGTTTTGTGTGGTTGATGTTTTCAAGTTTTGGGTAGAGATTCGATGGAATATGGAATAAGGAGTGGAAAGATCCTAAGATTGGGGATGCCCAAGGCACACCAAGGTAATATTCAAGGACAACCAAGAGCCTAAGCTTGGGGATGCCCCGGAAGGCATCCCCTCTTTAGTCTTCGTTCATCGGTAACTTTACTTGGAGCTATATTTTTATTCACCACATGATATGTGTTTTGCTTGGAGCATCATTTTCTTTTGTTAGTTTTTGCTTTCTGTTAGTTAGAATAATTTTTTGAATCTTTAGTTCCAATAAAAATGTCAAGGACAGCCTTTACCATGCTTATTTTGCTAGTATACATGTTGTTGTTTGAAAACATAAAGTTTACCGTTGTTGCAAAAATTCCCTAGAAAAATCAGAGAATGGTATAATGTTGAAACTTTTTTGCATAATGAGATCTGATAAATCTTTTATAGCATAGAATTTTTCTTATAATTTTTGGAGTTAGGGAAGTATTGATACTCTTGCATTCTTTACAGACTGTACTATTTTGGCAGATTGTTGTTATGGTTGCATTGTTTGCATATGTTTGCTTGTTTAATGACTCTATTTGAGGATAGGAGTATTAAATATGCAGAGGAATTTATTATGCAATGTTGAATAATATATTTAGTGATTTTTTACAGTAGAAAATGATAAAGTTTTGCATTGGTTTATACTAATCTATCTCACGAGTTCTTGTTGAGTTTATTGTGAATGAAGCTTTTGATAAAGAGAAACCATGATATGAGAGAATTAAGGAGACACAAAAGCTCAAGCTTGGGGATTCCCAAGGCACCCCAAGATAATATTTCAAGAAGTCTCAAGCATCTAAGCTTGGGGATGCCCCGGTAGGCATCCCACCTTTCTTCTTCAACAACTATCGGTTAGTATCGGTTGAACCTAAGTTTTTGCTTCTTCACATGAGTTGTGCTATCCTTGCAGTGTCATTTTATTTTGCTTTGCTTGATGTTTGAATAAAATACCAATATCTGAAATTCTTTAATGAGAGAGAGTCTTCATATAGTTGCATAATTATTTAGCTACTCATTGATCTTCACTTATATCTTGTTGGAGTAGTTTTTCATTTACTCTTGTGCTTCACTTATATCCTTTGAGTAAATGGTTGAATGAGTTGATTGTCATAAATCTAAAATTGTATATGTCTCATTTGCTTATCCCATGGGTAGAAATGACTTCACATCTAAGAAGTAGAGGTTGTAAATTTATTAACGGTTAGCAAGCATTGTATTGGTCATTTGAACAATTAATGAAAGAATATTGAAGGAAGAGAGATTTCACATATAAATATACTATCCTAGACATCTTTTATAATTGTGAGCACTCATTAAGTATGACATGCTAAAGAGTTGATGTTGGACAAGGAAGACAAACGTAACGGGTTATGTTTTCTCGCATCTCAGTTAAAGTATATTGTCATGGATCATTCAAACATGTTGAGCTTGCCTTTCCCCCTCATGCTAGCCAAAATTCCTAGCACCAAGTAGAGATACTACTTGTGCTTCCAAATATCCTTAAACCCAGTTTTGCCATGAGAGTCCACCATACCTACCTATGGATTGAGTAAGAACCTTCAAGTAAGTTGTCATCGGTGCAAGCAATAAAAATTGCTCTCTAAATATGCATGACATATTAGTGCCGAGAAAATAAACTTTGTACGATCTTGTTATGGAAGCAATAAAAGCGACGGGCTGCATAATAAAGGTCCATATACAAGGGGCAATATAAAGTGACATTCTTTCGCATTAAGATTTTGTGTATCCAACCCTAAAAGCGCATGGCAACCTCTGCTTCCCTCTGCGGAGGGCCTATCTTTTACTTTATGTCTTTTACTTTATGCAAGAGTCAAGGTGATCTTCACCTTTCCATTTTTCATTTTATCCTTTGGCAAGCACTTTGTGTTGGGGTGATCCTGATATATATATCCAATTGGATGTACATTAGCATGAACTATTATTGTTGACATCACCCAAAGGTGAATATATTTGGAGGCAACATTATATGCCCCTATCTTTCTCTATGTCTGATTAAAACTTCATAACCACAAGTATTCTGTGTGTGTTAGCAATTGTAGAAGACTATATGATAGTTGAGTATGTGAAGTTTGCTAAATCAAAGCTCTGACATAGACCCTTCTTGAAAATAGGATGAATTGCAATTGTTTGATGACTAAGAATGAAGTTTGCTAGTTTTCAAGAAAGTTTATGGTCTATGCTTTAACATGTGAATAGCTTGTTACTTGATTATGAATAGTTTTATGAGATGAACTACTGTTATGACATATAATGATGCTAGTAAAGGTGATTGAAATTATCATTGATCAAACTTGTGCACCTCTAGCATTCACACTTCATAAATTCTGTCTTTTATCATTTACCTACTCGAGGACGAGTAGGAATTAAGCTTGGGGATGCTGATATGTCTCCAACATATCTTTAATTTATGAAGCATTCATGCTATTTTATTTTCTGTTTTGAATGATTATGGGCTTTAATATACATTTTTATATTACTGTTGGGACTAACCTATTAACCGGAGGCCCAGCCCATATTGTTGTTTTATTGCATGTTTCAGTATTTCGCAGAAAAGGAATATCAAACGGAGTCCGTACGGAATGAAACCTTTGGCAGCGTTATTTTTGGGAAGAATATCATCCTGGAGACTTGGAGTTTATGTCAGAAGATCCTCGAGGAGGCCAGGAGATAGGGGGCTCCCCCCCACCTACTGGGCGCGCCCCCCTGTCTCGTGGGCCCCTCGAGCACCTACCGACCGACTTCTTTCGCCTATATATGCCTACGTAACCTAAAACATCGAATATCAAGATAGATCAGGATATCGACCGCCGCAAGCCTCTGTAGCCACAAAAAACCTCTCGAGACCCCGTTCCGGCACCCTGCCGGAGGGGGAACCCATCACCGATGGCCATCTTCATCATCTCGATGCTCTCCATGACGAGGAGGGAGTAGTTCACCCTCGAGGCTGAGGGTATGTACCAGTAGCTATGTGTTTTATCTCTCTCTCTCTCGTGTTCTTTCTATGGCACGATCTTGATGTATCGCGAGCTTTGCTATTATAGTTGGATCTTATGATGTTTCTCCCCCTCTACTCTCTTGTGATGAATTGAGTTTCCCTCTTGAAGCTATCTTATCGGATTGAGTCTTTTGTTTGAGAACACTTGATGTATGTCTTGCCGTGTTTATCTATGGTAACAATGGGATATCATGTGCCACTTGATGTATGTTTTGGTGACCAACTTGCGGGTTCCGCCCATGAACCTATGCATAGGGGTTGGCACACATTTTCTTGACTCCCCGGTAGAGACTTTGGGGCATTCTTTGAAGTACTTTGTGTTGGTTGGATGAATCTGAGATTGTGTGATGCATATCGTATAATCATGCCTACGGATACTAGAGGTGACAATGGAGTATCTAGGTGACATTAGGGTTTTGGTTGATTTGTGTGTTAAGGTGTTATTCTAGTATGAACTCTATGATGGATTGAGCGGAAAGAATAGCTTCATGTTATTTTACTACGAACTATTGAATAGATAAAACAGAAAGGATAACTTTGAGGTGGTTTCGTACCCTACCATAATCTCTTCATTTGTTCTCCGCTATTAGTGGCTTTGGAGTGACTCTTTGTTGCATGTTGAGGGATTGTTATATGATCTATCTATGTTATTATTGTTGAGAGAACTTGCACTAGTGAAAGTATGAACCCTAGGCCTTGTTTCCTATCATTGCAATACCGTTTACGCTCACTTTTACCGCTTGCTACCTTGCTGTTTTTATAATTTCAGATCACAAATACCTTTATCTACCATCCATATTGCACTTGTATCATCATCTCTTTGCCGAACTAGTGCACCTATACAATTTACCATTGTATTGGGTGTGTTGGCGACACAAGAGACTCTTTGTTATTTGGTTGCAGGGTTGTTTGAGAGAGACCATCTTCATCCTACGCCTCTTACGAATTGATAAACCTTAGGTCATCCACTTGAGTGAAATTTGCTACTGTTGTCGTGGTATTCTCACGGGGGGTGCAAGACGACATATGCCACAAGGTGGCTTCGTGTGAGGGCAAGACTGCAGCCGAAATATCCGGGGACGGGTATGCGAGTAGCACTCGCTTGTTTACCCAGGTTCGGGGCTCTCCCGAGAGATAATACCCCTACTCCTACATGTCTGAGTATATATCTGGGATGTACATCGGGCAGTACAAAGTTCTTCTGGAGCTGTATTGGACTGAGAGTAGTAGCAATGAGCTAGCTAGCTAGTGGCGTGATAGCCATGGCCTCTGGCCGAATGAGTGTGTGCGTGAGAGTGTGAATGGCTAGCTGGATGGATGGCTATATGTAGTGCGGGCTAGCTTAGAGAGTAAGCTATGTAGGCATGCGCTAGGCATGGTGGGGTGTCACACTTGTCCCCTGTGTCACTTCATAAATAGAGCCCAGGGACAAGTGTCACTGTACATGATGGCTAGGGTGTTGTGTGTACAGTGCCCAGGTACATCCGTCTTGTCGGTGTCATGTCGGGCTACAGTAGGCAGCCGGCTGGTTGGCGCAGTCGGCAGCCGGTAGGTTTGGAGCAGTCGGCAGTCGGACGGACAGAGCAGTCGGACGGGAAGCCGGCAGGAGCGGCCGGGCAGCCGGACTGAGGGGCTTTGCTAGCCCCGATGTCTTGAGATATCGTCTTGCCGTCTTTGGGGTACCCGTGGTCAATTACTCCGACAGTAGCCCCCAAGCCTCCGGGCAACTTGGCAAAGTTGGGCGGAGGTTTTTTGGCGAGTGTTCATGGAAATGATCATGAAAAAAGACAAAGTTAGTCCACGCAGATATATCAAATGTTTGCTTTTAGCATTGCAAGTTTTATGCGGAGGGTGCCGACTCGGTTTCATCCGAGCACCCTTCTATATTTTTCATGTCCCCTCCGCTCTTTGGCTTGTGCTCTCGCTAGCCGGACAGCCGCTCTGCAGTCTGTGGCTAAGAGTGGGCCGCGGAGTGGAGCGTACAATACTCAGACTCTGGGAGCGAATTTAACCGAGTAGATACTCATAAAGGAAACGGTCGGGGTCGCTCGAAGCGTTTTTCTTTCCTGACGTTTTTCGCGTGGGTGGCCTCCAGCGTTCACTCTTGCCAGTCGAACAGCCGCTATGCGGTATGTGACTGAGAGTGGGCCTTTGGTACCGCGCACGCTACTAAGCCGTCTGCGGGAACTAACGTCTCAGGCCAAGCGGCCAGCCCCCGGGCCAACACTGGCTGGCGCCGGGGTGAATAGTAGTGCAACTGTAATAAAATGCGGAGATAGCCCCTGCGCATCGCTCGAGGTTATCCGTGCTTTCGCGGCGCAAAAAATATGCAGGTGAGGAGCTCACATTGATTTTTGTGTAGTCACGGTCGTCGAAGATAGCCGGCTTGACTCGGCGCTCGCGGAGCGAGCCGGCGCACCTGCTCTCGAGCCCCCGGGTGCTCGAAGGGGGGTCCCATCCGGTCATGCTCAACCAGCCACTACTAGAAAAAGGGCTATAGATGGGATTGACACTAATGGTGCACCAGACAAGCGGTGCGCCATTAGTATATACTAATGGTGCACCACCTTCTGATACGCCATTAGAGTTGAGACTACTAATGGCGCACCTGGCCCAAGGTGCGCCATTAGTATCAAAAAAAAATTTAACTAGTGCGCCTGTCGAAACATACTAATGGCGCATCCAGACTCAGTGCGCCATTACTAGTTCTAACTAGTAATGGCGCACCTGTCGGAAAGTGCGCCACTAGTGTTGTTTTTTTATTATATTTTTTATTCCTTTTTTTGCAAAACTACTAATGGCGCACTATGGAACAGTGCGCCATTAGTATGTTTTTTTTTGCAAAACTACTAATGGCGCACCACCAGAAGGTGCGCCATTAGTAACCTGGATTACTAATGGCACATTTAGAGTTGGTGCGCCTTTAGTAAGTGGGCAGCAACAAGATATTTTGGACAGCCTCTCCTACCCACACTCACTTTCTCCCCACTTCATTCTCTCCACCTCCTCCTTGTCTCGGGTGCCTCCTCTTTTTCACCTCATTTCCACCATAGATTCATTCAAATCAAGTGGTTAAATTACCTTGTTTTGATAGGTAAGTAAGGGGGGAAGCTATATTTATGTTGTTCTCCCTACAACAATGTGCACATGCACTTTTTATGGCCTAGCTAGATCTATGTATGTTCGTGGTGTTGCATATATTTGTGGTGTTGCATATGTGTTTGTGTTTGGAGGTGTACCAGTATTTGAAATGCGATAGTTGCCAATATTTTGCCGGAATGTTGATTCATTTCCGTTTCGGCGAGAATTTTTGTATTAAGCATTCTTTTTGGTCCTATTTTTAGGGAAAGTCATGCCAAATTTTTTCTTGGTTCTAAAATATCGTTTTGCTCTACCCCGCAGGCGACCATGGTCCGCACGATGACCGAAGGCATCGTGAGTAGGTTTTTGAGGTCCGCGAAAGCCGAGATGCTTCAAAAGAATGAGACGAAGATAAGATGTCCGTGTCGAAGATGCAAGCTGAAGAGCCTTATTGCGGACCCGGATTCCGTGCAGGTGCGGGACCACCTGCTCTTGCGTGGTTTCATGGATGGCTATCGGTGGCAAGGTGATGAAGATGACTATGAAGTCGTCCATG
This sequence comes from Triticum aestivum, assembly GCF_018294505.1. Lineage (NCBI taxonomy): Eukaryota > Viridiplantae > Streptophyta > Magnoliopsida > Poales > Poaceae > Triticum > Triticum aestivum. The sequence continues at coordinate 578,124,567 of NC_057813.1, read as the reverse complement.
GGGGCCGGGCAAGAAATGAGGAAGGGCAGCAAGACAACCACCGCGGCTCGGGCGGGCGAGAAGACGAAGAATCCCCAGGAGATGATCACGACGGTGATGCTGTACACAGTCATCATGTAGAAGATGCAGGACATGATGATGAGGAAGATGCCGGAGCAGACGACGGGCATGATCAAGAAGATGATGATGCCGGCGGAGCAGACGATGCTGGACCATTGATGGGCTGGGTGCAGGACCCTCATATTCAAGAGCTGCTTCTCAAGCAGACGGATAACGCAAGAGCTGCCGCCCGAGAGAAAGCCAAGATGGATCAACTTGAGTTAGACGCGGTTACTCCATTGTATGAAGGATGCAGGCCCGAGGATACCCGCCTGAAAGTAACTCTCATGGCTCTGGAGATGAAGGTAAAACACAAAATGACCGACGCATGCTTCGACGAGAACATGTCATTCTGGCACGAACGTCTTCCCAAGGGGAACAAGTGCCCGACCAGTTTGGAGGAGGCAAAGAAAATCGTGTGTCCTCTCGATTTACCGCACGTGAAATACCATGTGTGCATGAACAATTGCATCATTTATCGGGACGAGCACGCGGAGTCTACCATATGTCCGGTGTGCGGCGTCACTCGATACAAGAAGAGGAAGAAAGCTCCTCGAAAAGTGGTGTGGTACTTTCCGATCACTCCTCGTCTGTAGCGGTATTTCGCGGACCCTAAGGTAGCAAAGCTCCTGCGTTGGCACGCGGATAGGGAGGAGAAGAAGCGAGAAGATGACGCAAGTGATCCGGAGATAGATAAAAAAGACAAGATGCTGAGTCACCCTAAGGATGCGAGCCAGTGGCAAGCGTTGAACTTCGAAGACCTAGAATTTGGGAACGATCCAAGGAACATCGTGCTGGGCGCGAGCACCGATGGAGTCAATCCATTTGGCTGCCAGAGAAGCAGACATAGCACCTGGCCTGTGTTTGTGTGGATGTACAACCTCCCCCCTGGTTGTGCATGAAGAGGAAGTACATTCACATGAGTATGCTAATTGAAGGACCGAAACAACCAGGGAACGACATCAATCTGTATCTGGGGCTGCTGAAAGAGGAGCTTGACACACTGTGGAAAACGCCAGCCAATACGTGGGACGCCGCAGAGAAAGAATATTTCCCTATGAGAGCCGCACTGCTCACGACGGTGCACGACTATCTCGGTTACGGATATCTCGCGGGGCTGGTAGTCCACGGATTTTCTGGATGCGTAAGGTGCATGGATGACACAATGTATCGCTAGCTAGATAGAGATCCTGGGTCTTCGAAAACCGTGTTCATGGGACATCGAAGGTGGCTTCACGACGATGACCCGTGGAGGAAACGCAAGGATCTGTTCGATGGTGAAACCGAACCCCAAAAACGCCCGTGTACGAGGAGCGGCGAGGAAATAGACAAGCTGTTGAAAAATTGGAAAGACTGCCCACTGCCGGGAAAGAAACAAAAGGCGCCAGAGCCGGGAAAGAAGCAAAAGGCGCCAGAGCCGCTGCTAAAGGTATGGAAAACGAGGTCTGTTTTCTAGGACTTGCCGTACTGGAAGATCCACCGTGTGCCTCACAGCCTTGATGTCATGCATATCACGAAGAACGTGTGCGAGAGTCTGCTTGGTACCCTACTCAACATTGCAGAGAGGACCAAATATGGGCCGAAAGCAAGGGCAGACTTGAAATCAATGGGCATCAGGCAGGAGCTTCACGCTAATGATGATGATGATGATGATGATGAGGCGAAGCAGGACACAGTAAGTCGTTGCAAAGGCAAAAAGGCCAAGAAGACCGGAAATGACAACCCTCCCGCATGCTTCACTCTAAGTCAGGAGGAGATCGAGCAGTTTTTCACCTGCCTCCTAGGAGTAAAACTTCCTTACGGTTACGTGGGGAAGATAAGCAGATACCTAGACCCAGCGAAGCAGAAGTTCAGTGGGCTGAAGTCTCACGACTGTCACGTGCTGATGACGTAGATACTTCCAGTTGCAATCCGTGGGATCATGGACACGTACGTCCGTGAAACGCTATTTGGCCTATGCAACTTTTTCGACGTCATCTCTCGGAAGTCGATTGGCGTGAGGCAACTCAGAAGGCTACATGAAGAGATCATGGTGATACTATGCGAGCTTGAGATGTACTTCCCGCCCGCATTCTTCGACGTTATGGTGTATCTGCTGGTCCATATAGTGGAGGATATCATCCAACTCCGGCCGACGTTCCTGCACAGCATGATGCCGTTCGAAAGGATGAATGGTGTCATCAAAAGATACGTTCGCAACATGTCACGTACAGAGGGAAGTATAGCCAGGGGCTTTCTAACCGAAGAGTGCATCTCCTACTGCACGAATTATCTAGGCATCGAGAACACTGTTGGTCTGCCCGTCAACAGGCACCTCGGCAGGCTCGCTGGATGGGGTCACCATGAGGGTCGCCGCGAAATGCATGTCGACTTAGAGGGTCGACTCGCCGACTTTGAAAGAGCAAACCTAGTCGCGCTACAACACATAGACGTGGTCGATCCTTGGGTGGTAGAGCACAAAACCTTTATTAAGAAGACGTACAATGACCGAGGCCAACAGAGGACGGATGGAGATATAATCAAAGAGCACAACTCATGTTTCACACGTTGGTTCAAGCAGAAGCTTCTGTCGTACCCTTTACATGAGGATTCTTCCGCGGAAGAACAACTCATATTCGCCTTGTCACAGGGCGCCGAGCACAACCTGATGACCTATGAGGCATACGACATCAACGGCTACACATTCTACACCGAGGCCAAGGACATGAAGAGCGATGGTTATCAGAACTCCGGGGTAACGATGGAATCCTACACCGGTAATGACAAGGACAGATACTATGGAAGGATCGAGGAGATCTGGGAGCTGAGCTACGCTGGAGAGAAGGTCCCGATGTTCTGTGTCAGATGGGCGAAGAGCGTCCTAAAAGAAGACTGGTATTTCACCACCATGGTTATACCCGAAGCCAAATCCAAGACCGCGGGCGCAAACGTCACCGCGAAAAATGAGCCATGGGTACTGGCTTCCCAAGTTGTCCAATGCTTCTTCATTACCGACCCGTCAAAGCCCAGTCGTGTTGTCGTGAGGAGAGGCAAAAGGAAGATCATTGGAATGGATGGAGTAGCCAATGAGCAAGACTTCGACAAGTACAGCGACCCGAGGATCGAACATGACGACAATGATGAAGTAGCAGCGTACACCACAAGAAGAAGCAGGACCACCCTACCTAAAGGACGTCCGTTCCACAGAAGAACTCCATTTGCGAAAAAGAAGGGAAAGAAGATTGTGAACAGATAGCTAGCTAAGATCGATTGTATTTAAATCGTAGCCTTCATTTCTCGATTGTATTTCATGGGTACTTTTTGAACTATCATGAATATTTTTAAATTTCATGGACACTCGATCTCGATCCCCCTCCATCTCGATCGCTATCCCACCTCACCAGATCCGGTCCCCCTCGCCGCCGAGCACCCCCCGGTCCACCTGCCGCCGCCGCCGACCCCCCGCACCCTCGATTCCCCTACTCAACCGCCGCCGCCGACCCCCCGCACCCCTCCCCTACTCAACCACCGCCGCCGACCCCCCGCACCCTCCCCCGCTGCACCGGCATTACTGTTTGATGATATTTTTTAAAAAATTATTACTGTCTTATAAAAAATTTATTACTGTTATGATTTAAACAAGTTTGAACATATTTAAACACAAATAAATATCAAACCACATTTTAAATGCATAAAAAAAATTCTGGAGGCTGAGAATCGAACTCAGGACCTCCTGGTGTGAGAACTGGCTGCTAACCAGTCGAGCTAGTAGAGGGAACTTGATGTGGATCAGGTCAGGTGGAAAATAACCTGTTGGCTCGAGCAGAAATCAAAAAAAAAATACTAATGGCGCACCAGGGTGGGGTGCACCATTAGTATGGATGTACTTATGGCGCACCGAGGGGTGGTGCGCCATTAGTATTGTCCCGCCCCGGCCCAAACCTATCCCCTCTCTCTCCCTCGCCCTCGCCCTCGATCCCCTTCCCCTCTCCTCTCCCGACACCGCTGCCCCGCCGCCTCGACGCCGCCCCGACGCCGCCTCGACACCTCGGCGCCTTCCCGTCCGACGGCGCCAAGCACTGCTACGCGCTCCCCGTCGCCACCCGCGCGCGCTACCTCGTCCGCGCCACCTTACTCAACGTCGGATTCGATGGCGACGACGCCTTCCCGGAGTTCGACCTCTACCTCAGCGCCACCCGCTGGTCCCCCGTCGTCACAAGGGAGGTCGTCGTGCTGGCCCAGTCCTCCATCGTCTCCGTCTGCCTCTCCAACGCCACCATCGGCCGGCCCTTCATCTTGACCCTCGAGCTCCGGCCCCTCAACAGGTCGCTGTACCGCACCGACACCGAGGCCCGCGCCTTCCTCGCCATCGCTGCCCGCATCAACTTCGGCGCACCCTCGCCAGATCCTGTCAGGTCTGTCTTCCCCTTTCCCCATTCTTTTTGTTCTGATTATGATTTTAAAATGTAATCAATCTTCTTTCACTTGCTATTCTTCCTACAAATCACTGGATTCGTAGACTATATGCCTACATGCCAAATGGTGATTTTTTCTTTTACACAAGTAAAATGTGGTCAACCAATTGAACCCAAAATTTGCCATCTCCAGCAAACTAGTGTCTTTTTCTTGTCTGTAGATTAATATGGATGTTGGTCTTCCTTAGGTTCAAAACCAATAAACCAAACTAACTTGTCATTCTTGTTTTTAATCACTGTGACAACACATAATTTATGTTAAGAAACTGATGACATTTCAATATTTTACTTATTAAACCAACCAAGGTTGCACCTGCACAACCTTGAGCTGGGAGGTGATGTCAAGCATAGTCACTTCTGCCAGATATGGCTTGTAAAAGCTAGGAGAAATACTGTCCTTCTTTGTTTCTTGAAAGCTCGCCGGGAAGTTAACTCCTAGGGTTTTAGCAGTTATGTATAAAAAACATAGAAAAGCCCGGCGGAATTAACTTTGGATTTTCTACATTTAACTAAAAAACCCATAAAGAGTATAGTTCATTATTGAATAAAATGAAATGGCAGTTTATTTAGAAATTTGGAGCAGTTGTTCTATGGTTTTTTTAGCACAAAAAGTCTGATTATATAAGCAAAAAGAATTGTTAGCTTTTAGATGTTGTGGTGGTTCACTTGGGGGTATGTGTAGTAGTTAGCAAAAACAGAGGACTAAAGTGCTCTGTTTTGGCAAACCAGTGCATGCATGCCTTTTTTCTTCTTCATTTTTTTTCACTGACGACGAATGCTGGCAACTCGACAGCAGCTAGCTAGCAGGTGTTCCTTTACAAGCATAGTAGAGCATAGTATGGATTCTAATGTTCAACTCTGACTAAACAGGTTCTGCAAACGGTCTTTTACTGCACTTGACTGAAGAAGTAGGTGTCTGCTATATCCTGCACTTGAGGTGAGTTGTGTTCTCAGGTTTACATTGCAATGGGCACTCTTCTTGTAAACACAAATTCAGATTTATATACTATATGCTGGCATGACTGTTTTTATTAGGCAGGACAGTGCAGTAGTTGATGTATCTTGGGTTGATTATAAAGTTGCTTGGGTTTAATATTACCCAGCATGATGATGTATCAATGTAGCGTTAGCATATGATCCAAGTGCTAGTACTGCTAGTAAATAGCTAATACAGTTAATGAAGAAGAAAAAAACTGCTAGTACAGTTAATGAAGAAGAAAAAAACTGCTACTACTGCTAGTAAATAGCATCAGACTGAATGTCTTTTATATATGGCCAATACAGTCTGATGGACAATACAGTTATTGAAGAAGAAGAAAAACTGCTAGTACTGCTAGTAAATAGCATCAGACTGAATGTCTTTTATATATGGTACTGCTAGTAAATAGCTTCTTCTATATACTAATTTGCATCAAAGTGTAGAACAAAGCATCAGACTGAATAACTAACAGTGGGTAATTAACCTAACTATTCATTTTTCCTTAGGTTAATATTAAAATGTCCAGTGTATATATATTTGAAAATGATTGCTGCTAGATGTTAATTTGCTGGTACTAGCTAGAATTTGGCACTGAAAAGCAAAAGCAAAAGCTAATTAACTGCTGGGTAATAGCACTGGTACTAGGTAGCTAAAATATGTGTTCTGAAACACTGAGAGCAGAAACACTTACTACATACATATGCTCAAGAAACACTTACTAACCAGAAAAGGTTTTGACTTGAAATGTTAATAGCACAGAGAGCACCACAAGTTAAACACCTCAATCTGTTAGTATTTGTCTGCATTTTCTCACATTCTTCTTGTATCTGATCCAGTATTGCTTGTAGTGGTTTGTCCAAAATGTTGAATGATACTGCTTGGAGATGCATATATTGTTTCACCTCTTCACATGCCAATGTATTTTCCATGTTGTGATGGAGGCCTTTTTTGCCTTGTCCACCCGAGAGGCCCTTGAGTTTGCTGGAATGTCGATTAACTTCCGTTCCAGCAAATTCGGGTACTCCATATGTCCTATTTTCAGCAAAGGTCATGCTGAAATTTTCCGTGAATTTTAGCATGACTTTGCTAAAAATAGGACATATGGGGTACTTGTGACTAATGCATGGGCCGGGGTACTTGTGACTAATGATGAAAGCTTAGGCTTTTAGGGTGCCTCGGCGTCGAAAAACCCTCAATGATAAAAGCTTAGCTTTTAGGATGCCTCGGTGTCGACAAACCCTAAATGATGAGACCATGATCTTGTTCCTTGACAATAACCAACTTTTTGACCAAACTTTGTTCCTATTTAGAGAGAAACATGGCCAACAATGATGAGGCCGGGGGTTCGGGCGGCAAGGCATTCTGGGAGCTGTCCCAGGAGATGGAGGAACAACCTCACTTGTATGAGGACGCCGCCTTCCCCACCGATCCTGAGACCACTGATGGTACCGCCGAGGATGACCCCACTGATGCCACCACTGATGGTGCCGCCGAGGATGCCACCACTGATGATGGCGGCGCAAGCATAGATGGCAGCCAACCGAAGAGGCAACGGAAGGACCGGCGCCCGACCGTGCTCCGCACCCTCAAGGAGCAAGTTACTGAAGTGGACTCCGACGGGAATCCAACGGCGCCCGAACGAATAGTCAAGGGGTACTCGCTTCAGCTCGGGTGCATTCTCCGGAGCACCGTCTCGATCAACACCGAGAACCTGAGGCATCCTGACCGAGGGAATTTGCGCAACCTCCTCTTCACGAAGCTGCACGAACGATACAAGTTCCCCGCTGAATTTGAAAACACAAGCCTCAAAGGGAATAAAGTGAACAATGCTGCCCTCACGAAGATGAGCAAGGCCCTGTCTACTTGGAAAAGCAATGTGAAGAGAATGATCGAGAAAGGTGAGAGTTATGAGAAGATCAAGGAGAAAAATCCTTCGATCACCGAAGATGACTACAACGACTTCAAGATCAATTGCTCGAGCACCGCAAACTCCCAATCAAGTCAGTGGGGGAAAGAAATGCGGGAGCTGAACTTAGGGGAACACACACTCGGTCCCGGCGGTTACAGAGTGGCGGAGCCTATATGGGACAAGGAGGAGGCGGACCGTGCCGAGCAAGGCCTACCGCCCCTCTTCGATAAATACGGTGACAAGCAGACCAGGAACTTTGTCAGGGCCCGGTACAAGAAGGACCCGAAAACAAAGGAGCTTACCACGGATCCGAAGACCAGGGCGCTTGAGCTTGTTCTGGTAAGGAATACACCCCCGCGTAATTAGCTCCATATGGTTGCATTCTAATTAATGAAGCCAAATTTCTAAATGGTTCACATTCCTTCCGCAGGCGACTGAAAGCAGTAGCGCGGGGTCGACTAAGAGCAACCCTTGGGACACCACTCTAAATAGGGCGTTGAATGTAATGAAGAACAAGGATAAGCTCAGTAAGCCGACGTCAGCTGGTCGTGTGGCCGGCAAAGGCTTGTCGACAAAATGGTCGTCATACTATAACAATGGTGGGCGAAAGGAGAAAAAGACCAGCTCGGAAAGCCAGGCGCGCGAGGTTCAAGAACTCAAGGCACAGGTGGCGCGGATTCCGGAGATTGTCCAAGAGCAAGTGCAACAACAACTCGGAGCGACGATCACCGCCATTGTGCCTACCTTGATCGAGGGGTTGAGTGCGTGGATTGCGGGCGGCCAACAGGGGCCGCCCCCGATTCCTAGCTTCACGGCCAGCAACTCGCAGAATGCGATGGCGGGGCCATTGGTGTCTCCGGCGGAGGCGGCATTGGTGTCTCCGACGCCGGCACGGGAGCTTAATGCACCCGGGTGTACGCCGGCCGGCACCTCTGCAGCAAGCGGCCCCTCCGTCAACTGCACGCCCGCCGTTGGCGGTGCCTCGACATTAGCCGAGCTCGACGCCATCATCACGGTAACTAATTAAGCCTCTCTCGGCCGAGGACTTCATCTCCTTGCCTTTGACTGGGCATCCCTGACGCCCTACATGTTTTCGCAGGGCGCCGCCGACGTTCCGTGCACTCTCCTGCACTTCGTGAACAACGAGTTGGTCGATGTCGCCAAGGGCAAAATCGTTCAACCGGGCAACCCCTTGTTCCACGGTACCCAGATGCCACCCAACTTGTTTAGGGTTCAACTGGTTCGGGTGCTGCCAGGCTGCGACGAGTTGTTACCTCCGATTCGACCCGTCGGGGCCGACGATGATGACGTGATGACCCTCAGCGCCTGCCTGAGCTGGCCCCTGCTTTGGCCGAAGAGCCAGATTCGTTTGGGGATGGGGGACACCACCCCAAAGACAACACCGCCAGTCGTGCCGGCGCCAAGTCGGCCCCATGGCAAGACCGCCGCAACGGTGCCGGACATCCCTATGCCACTGGATCCAAACATGCATATGGCACAGGATCAGAACGACGACGACGACGATACATTTGGCAACGTCGATCAGTACTTTGCCGAACATGGGTACGATGGCGACTTCATGGGGCCTCCTTCTCAAGAACCCAACCCAACAAAAGACGTGCGCGATCTAGCTGGTACCGCGGAGAAGCCAAGTTGCAATAGGCGTCGTCTGCCGTTCAGCTCTCAGGAGACGCCTCCAGCTGCCGACTTCACCGAGCCTCAGATAGGCGAGGTGCGAAATATTATCAGCCCAAACACACTCAAGAAGGCGGTCTGTGAGCAGAACTCGGTCCCATTACAGGAGAAGAAGAAGGCACGCAAAAGAAAGACTAACAAGGGTGCGAGCCAGCCGGCACCGAGTACGATCCGTGCTCAGGACGGGCCACCTTCACCTGAGGATATCTCGAGGAGGGTGCATGTGGCGGGTAGGGCGATGCTACCGACAAATATGCTCAATGCTGCAACCGGTGCTATGCGGAGTCTGCATGACAGTGTTCTTTCTTTGGAGAAGCGGCGTCTCAGAGAGAAGGATGTGGCATACCCGGTTTTCGCGGCCAAGGTGCCAGAGGGCAAGGGCTTTGTGGATAACTCCATCGGGCGTACGATCGTCCTGCGGTTTGATGACATCCACGCTATGTTGAACCTTCATCCGCTGCACTACACCTTCGTTCGGCTATTTTCGCTGAGTATGGAGATGCGGATCATTCGCGACAAGACCCTGGACATCGTGATAGTCGACCCCTTCTACATGCATGCCAAGATCTTGGGCATCGCTGGGGACTGGCAAGTCGCGAGTTCTTACCTCGAAGGCGTCATTCTGGCAAACCAAGATAAGGATAACTTCCTCGTGCCTTACTTTCCCGACTAAGTCCGCCCCTCAACCGGCCCGTAACATATGAATTCTTAGATTTCAATCGTTTTTCTTTTAATATTCCGTGTTTCCTGCAGTGACACACATTGCACGCTCATCCATGGCCACGTATTTCAACCCGGACTGTCTGTCGAACGTAGACTACAAAAATGTCAAGAAGGTTCTTGATGATGTTCTCCCCGGCTACGCCAAATCTAGAGGCACCTTCACCAGGCCTATTCGTAAGTACGGCAAGCACGTGTTCTCCCACAATACGATGTTCTACTGCGTCAAGCAGCCGCCTTGCGGTCAAAAGGGTGCCTACTACGCCATCCATTACATGCCGGCGATCGTACGGGACCATCATCAACTTCTGCTACCGAGTAAACTCAAAGATTGGGCCGCGAGCGTGTCGGCAATCCAGGACGCGGCCATCAGACAAGAATTCTTTCACATCCAGTCGGAGTTTGCAGAAATCATCCATCAAGATGTCCTTCGTACCTCGGGGCAGTTCTACCTTAGAAATCAACCGTCCAACAGTGACATCGACACAATGCTACAAATGCAGGCTGACAACGCCCGTTATTTCATGACTCCCATGATAGACGGCGGCTTCATCCACGCTCCGGTCCCTTGAGTCGAGTCGAAAGCAGTGATGCTGTGTCTAGTTCTGAAACATCGATTGGCTCATGTTGTAATTAAACTTTAATGAACTTGTAGTATGTCTCTTTGGTTTCGAGAGTCGTTCAACTTAGATGTAATCGATGCTATTAATGTCTTGCTTTTCTCTTCCGATCGTTCTGTTGCATACTTATATATTGCTTATGTATTGTCTGTGAATTGGTACTAACGTTTCGTTTGGCTAGTGCATAGCGATGCCGTCGTATGTCGTGTACAAGGGTAAGGTTCCCGGAGTCTACGACGACTGGGAGGAGTGTCGGAGACAGGTTCACCGATTCAGCGGTAACAGTTACAAAGGGTACACCACTAGGGCCGAGGCCGAATCTAGATACGCCCGCTATCTAGCGGGAGAGGGGAGGGAGCGTTGGAGGAACCGGATGAAGACGAGTTTCATCGTGATGATGCTCATCGTGATGACCGCAGCTCTCTTCTATGTGATGGTAGTTTAGATGATCGATATCGACTTGTAATGTGAAGACAAACTCGCTACTCGCGGTCTCGAGACTTGTAATATAATGTTCTATCTTTGTTCGGTCTTTTCAATTCGGAGACTAATATGATGAATTGTATTCGGAGACTAATATGATGAATTGTATTCAGAGACTAATCTTCTATTGTATTCGATGAATCTGTTGTTGATGTGTGCTGTCTATATTTTGTCCAATTATACATTTTGTAACCTGTGCAAAAAACAGAAAATAAAAAATAAAAAAACCTAATATTCATACTAATGGCACATCACATCATAGTGTGCCATTAGTATGCCAAAGGATACTAATGGCGCATCATTAAAAGTGCGCCATTAATATGCTGAAGTTACTAATGGCGCATCTTGTTATTGTGCGTCATTAGTATGCCAAAGCACCTGGGTATACATGGCCCCCTATGAGGCATACTAATGGCGCACTGTTGTATATACTAATGGCGCATCTGAGGTCCGCCATTAGTATACCAGATACTAATGGCGCACAAGTGGTGCGCCATTAGTAAAATATACTAATGACGTGGCACTAATGGCGCACCACTAATGCGCCATTAATGGCCAAATTAGGTGCGCCATTAGTAGGCCTTTTCCTAGTAGTGAGCCAGGCGGCGAGGTAACTTGCAGCGCCCGTTTCTTCTTTCTTCTCTTCTACCGGCTGCTGGCAGCCGGACAAAATTCTTCTCTTTTCTCTTGTTTTGTTTCTTGCAATCTTTCGTGGGGGCGCGCCAGCGCACCCACTGGGTGTAGCCCCCGAGATTTGGGCCGACTACTGAGCAGTCGGGCCAGATCTCATGGCGACTACTTTGTCTTCTCTCTCACGGGGGCGCATCAGCGCACCCGCTGGGTGTAGCCCCCGAGATTCGGGCCGACTGCTGAGCAGTCGGGCCGGATCTCCCGGCAACTACTTTGTCTTCTCTCTCGCGGGGGCGCGTCAGCGCACCCGCTGGGTGTTGCCCCCGAGATTCGGGCCGACTGCTGAGCAGTCGGGCCGGATCTCCCGGCAACTACTTTGCCTTCTCTCTCGCGGGGGCGCGTCAGCGCACCCACTGGGTGTAGCCCCCGAGATTCGGGCCGACTGCTGAGCAGTCGGCCCGGATCTCCCGACAACTACTTTGTCTTCTTTCTCCTTCTCTTTGTCCAGCTGCGGGCAGCCGGACGCATATTTCGTTTCTATCTTTCTTCTCGTCAGCCGGGTGTTGACTTGGCCAGTGGGACATATTTTCCTTTGCACGGGCAGCCAGCTACAGCGGGCAGTCGACCCTTTTTCTTTTTCTCCCAGCCAGCCTCTCTCTCTTTTTTCTTCTTTTTTTTAACCTAGCAGTCGGCTCGGCCCTTGAATTTTTCTTCCAGCTGGGTATGATTCTTTTCCAGCCGGCTGCACTCTGCAGTCGGCCCCTCACTTCGTTTTCTTTTCTTTCTACCGTCTGCTGGCACCCGAACGATCTCTTTTTTTTAGCCGGCCACTGCTTCTTTTCTTCAGGCGCCGGCCTCAACAGGCGGATGGAGCGGGACCTGACAGGGGCGCGTGTGGCACAGACGGACATGGCGCCTGACCCGTGAGCCAGCAGCGGAGGCGCGTGACCCGACCGGACAGAGGTGCGTCACGGGAATCAGAGGGGAAAGGAGGCTGAGCTCACCGGGAAGGCACAAGGAGGCCCGATGCGTGACTAGGAGTAGCAGTGGCACGGATTCAGGGCGGCGGTGTTCCTCGGAGCCGAGGGCAAAGGCGAGGTCGTGGCGGTGCTGCGGGGCCGTCCCGGTCCGCGTGGCTTGGTGGGGAGGATGAGGAGGTCAAGGCAGAGCCTGGGGGCACGTCGGCGACGTAAAGGCCGGCCGGTAGCTGCGGCTACGGCACAACCATGGCGACGGCGGCGCTCGGTTGAGGTGGGGAACAAGGGGGAGAGCAAGGATGGATATGGTGGGAGAGGGAGAGGCGGAGCGGGCGACAGTGGAGAGCGGGGGAGAGGACCGAGGCATCAGGGGGGCGTGGAGACCTTATCCTCCCTTGGACACCGGCGAGCGGATCTGGTGGCGACCGCGCCCTGTAGCAGCGTGCGACCGAGGAACAGGAAGGGGGCGCGGTGCGGGGAGCTGGGCCGGATGGGCCGGCTAGGCTGGTTGAGGTCCAGGGGGCAGGGGGCCTCTCTCTCACTTACCCTTTTTCTTTTCTTTTGCTCTTTTCTTTTTATAGAAAATGCTTTGCAATATTTGAGGTGCCAAAAGGGGTCCTATAAAATGTGGGACTTGGCCAAATAAATACATTACAATATTTGGCACCTGCCACAAAAAGTTTGGGAGGATTTTGAATAGATTTGGATTTTTCACAAATGGAAAAGCATTTAAAAATGCTGATTTGGAACTGCTTTAGTTGCTAATGCTCATCTTTGCACAAAAGTGATGTTGTGTTCCTTAACAAATAATTGCTATGGAATTTTTGACAAATGATGAACATTTTTCTAGCAACTTTTGAGCAACTTCAAACTTCACTTGAATTTGAAATGACTGGAATTTCAAATGGGATATTGAACAAAGGTGATTAAGCACTGTTTGGAAAAATGATTAGCTTAATCATGGAGGGTTACTGTAGCATGACACTAGGGATGTTACATGGAGTTCATTACAGGATTACCCAGGACCCGATCAGGCTATGATTCTATTTGGGTAGTGGTTGATCGCTTGACCAAGGTAGCTCACTTCGTCCCCGTGAAAACCACATATACAAGTGCTAAGTTAGCCAAGATACACATGACCAGGATCGTATGTCTGCATGAAGTTCCGAGGACCATCGTATCAGATAGAGGACCACAATTTACCTCAAAGTTTTGGCATCAGTTACATGAAACTTTGGGTACCAGGCTAGAGTTTACTACAGCCTTTCACCCACAGACAGATGGGCAGACGGAGAGAGTCAACCAGATTCTGGAGGACATGTTGAGAGCTTGTGTGCTAGATTATGGATCTAGTTGGGATGATAATTTTCCGTACACAGAATTCTCATATAACAACAGCTATCAAGCTAGTCTGAAGATGGCGCCTTTTTAAGCTTTGTACGGAAGGAGGCGTAGACACCATTGATGTGGGATGAAGTTGGAGACCGTAATTTACTTGGACCAGATTTAATTAGAGTTTAGAAGAGAAAGTCAAGTTGATCCACGACAGACTCAAGGTAGCCCAATCCAGACAAAAGAGTTATGCCGATACTAAACGCCAGGAGGTACCTATGAAGTCGGAGATAGAGCATATTTGTGTGTGTCTCCACTTCGAGTTAAACGATTTGGAGTCAAAGGAAAGTCAGCACCATGATTTGTGGGGCCGTACAGAGTTTTAAAACGCATGGGTGAAGTTGCCTACAAGTTGGAATTACCCGAAGCCTTGTCAGGAGTTCATGATGTATTTCATGTTTCCCAGTTGAAGAAGTGCCATGCATAGATGGCCGATATACTTTGAGAGATACAGTGCCACTTGAGGCCATACAGGTGGATAGTGATCTGACCTATGAGGAGAAGCCCGTCAAGATTCTCGAGACTGCAAGCAAGGTTACCCGTAGCAAGGTCATCAAATTTTGCAAGGTTCAGTGGAGTCACCATACCGAGGAGGAAGACACCTAGGAACGCGAAGACGATCTTCGATAAGACCACCCACACATTTTTGCTAGCCAACCCGAATCTCGAGGGCGAGATTCATCTTAAGGGGGTATGTTTGTAACATCCCAATTTTCAATTTGGATGTTTATAAATAGATCATTCATATGCATCCATGGTTTATGCATTTTTGCCCCATTTGTTTTAATTGAATTTTGATCCAAGGAACTTTGAGCAACTCAAGGACCAAAAGGGAGAGTTGGAAGTTTCCCTAAAACCACTTTTGAGAATTTCAAAGTTGGGATTTGGATCAAAATTGGTTTCACCAAAATTCATTTCCATTATTTCAAAAATAAAATAAAGAGAGAAGATAAAAGGACTTCTTCAAAAACAAAAAAGAAATTTTGGAAATTGAATTTGAAATCTAAATATATTTATTGGGATTTATTTGCAAATTATTTTGATGCAAATTTTATTAGTACAGCAATTTTTTTATTTTGTATTGCATTTTAGGCCAGATAAATGTTCACAAGGTCATATATAAGACCATATAATTATGTGGAATTTTTTGGGATTTTTAGGCTAATTTTATTTGTATTTTCGGTGTTTCATTGCTTCTGTAAAAAAATCGTTTAAAAAAATGCAGCCCAGGAGGCCCATGCCCAGGCACTATCTTCTTCTTCCTCTCAACGTTATAGAAACATGTACAGAGAGCACGCATGCAGCACTTCCACCCAGCACCCAACCCTCTCTCTTCATCTCCCTCGTTCCAAAACCGCTCTAAATCGGTTCCCCTTGCCTCCCTCTACCCTTCCGCTTCACTAGTGCACCTTAATTCCCCTCTAATGGCCATTAGAAGCCCAAGTAACAGCCACCATTAACGTCATAAAGTCGGCAACGCTCAGCTCATCTCCAAACCTCCCCAAGCCCTATATAAAGCACCCCTAGGAGCCCTCTCAACCCTTGTCTGAAGCCCTCTCCTTCAAGAGCTTTTCCCCCTCCCTAACCTCTCCAATTGCTCGCCTGAGTTCGTGAATTTCGGCGACCTCTCACAGTGTGTTCAAGAAGCAATCTACAACCACAACTTGTTCAAGTGGTTCAGCTCATCATCCTCTACACCATCCCGCATGCAACCTTCGCCCAAGCACACCGGAGCCGCCTTCTTCCTCGTCTCCGACAACAACTTTGGTGAGAACCCAGCCTGCCAATCACAGAGCACCACTTGTCTCTGGCGGATTTTTTTTCTTTTTTAGGAACTTTTCCAAATTCAGATTCTTTACCTAATCTTCTTTCTAGTATATCTTTTAATCTATAGATCCGTTTAGTTGATTCTTTTTCCTACTAGTTCATAAAAATATCCTCTATCGAGAGAACCAAACTAAAAATATTTTTGAAAATTTTTAATTTTGAATTCAAACATATCTGTTTTCAAACTTCGTTAGGCCGTAAGTCGAGTTTCGTAACTCCGTTTTAGGTGATTCTTTTTGCAAATCGAAGCTAGTGACATGTACTTTATGTTAAAACCAAAACCATTTATTATTTTGCTGTAAAAATTACATTCTATATAGAAACTTTATTTGGATGTTTTGGAGTTTTCCGAAGTCTTTTATTCGTTTTCTTTTTGATTCTTTTTGCTTGATTGCTTATGAGTGTCATTACATGCTTCGCTAGATCATATCGACTGCGAGGATTTCTACTACAAATCTTTAGATTTCAAAGGTCGTCAGCAAGGCAAGTTCACACTTTGATCATAATTTTCAATACCCAGCTTTTTTACTATGCATTAGTTTAACCCTCAAAGATTGCATGAGTAGAATTGGGAACATGAGGTTATGCTTTGTAGTTCATGTGGTAGGAACCTATGACCTTTGATCACCCCAGGAATTTTTGTTATATCATATATTGCTTAGCCATGCTCGTAGACGAGGATTGGTATGTGTGATCCATGCAAGTTGCGAGAGATAACAATTTTGGGACAACATAAGGTGGCAACTTTAATACACATTTGGGTGGATTGTTTGGTGCACCTGGAGAAACCAGTGCTTTCCCAAGGGGAATCCCAGAGTACCCGTGTGATTACCCTAGGTCCACCACCCAGGCTTAATGGGATCATAAGATATTTCATGCCTAGAAACTTCCGTGTGCATCCACAAGCCATTATGGGCTCTGGCATAGTTGAGTAAGTTGTGTGACCTCTTTCCGTGGTAGACTAGCTGATGTTGGGGAAAGTAGGTGTGAAATTGCCAGCATATTCCATCTGCTGACCTACATGGCTGCAATGTCTCATGTTGCAGAGTTTTTCGATGAGGATTAAAGGTGCGATAGGTCGTTATTCTGCACTTAATTTGCCGTGGGGTTTGATGGACTCATTTACCTTTGATGCTTCCGCAGTTATTTTTATTTAGATGGCCTTTGGCCATATTTTTGTAATAAATACTCTTTTGAGGATCTCGATGTAATAAGGTGTGTGTTTGAACTCTGTTATAATCCTCGAGTACTGTGTGTGTCAGCATACTGATCTAGGGATGACACTTAAGCACAGAGACTTCGATCCATTTGGGCCGGGTCGCTACAGTAAATAACATGTCCATCAATATTATGGACCAAGAGATCCTTAATCATAGCAATACTAGGTTCAACTTTAATTTTCTCAAGGGGTGTGGGTGTTCTAACATTAGTTTTATGAACCACAGTTGAAGCTTTAGCACGATCCTTTATTCTAACAGGGAAAGGTGGTTTCTCAATATAAGCGGTAGGAACAATAGGATCAACATTATAAGTAATAGTCTTTTCTTCAACTTTAATAGGTTCTACTACTTTCACTTCAATGGGAGGATGATATTTAAACCACGTCTCCTTAGGTAGATCAACATGAGTAGCAAATGATTCACAGAAAGAAGCTACTATCTCAGAGTCAAGTCCACATTTAGTGTTGAATTGATGAAAAGCATCGTTCAATAAAAGATTTAACACAATCAAACTTAGGTGCTATGCCTGACTCCTTACCTTCGTTGAGTTCCCAATCTTCAGAGTTGCATTTAATTCTTTCCAATAAATCCCATATGAACTCAATATTCTTCATCATAGAAGAACCAGTACAAGAAGTATCGAGCATGGAGCGATTGTTGAGAGAAAGCCGAGCATAAAAAAATTGAATAATAATTTCTCTTGAGAGCTCATGATTGGGGCATGAATATAACATTGACTTAAGCCTCCCCCAAGCTTGAGCGATACTTTCTCCTTCGCGTGGGCAAAATATATAAATATAATTACGATCACGATGAACCAGATGCATAGGATAAAACTTCTGATGAAATTCCAATTTCAATCGGTTGTAGTTCCATGATCCAATATCATCACATAGCCTAAACCATGTCAATGCCTTTACCTTCAAAGATAAAGGGAAGACCTTCTTCTTGATAACATGCTCGGGCATACCTGCAAGCTTAAATAATCCACAAACTTCATCCACATAGATTAGGTGCATATCGGGATGTAATGTTCCATCTCATGTCAAAGGATTAGCTAGTAGTTTCTCTATCATACCCGAAGGTATTTCAATGTAAACATTTTCAGTAGGTTCAATAGGTTGAGGAGAAACTCTTTGCTCTACTGGTCGGGGAGAAGATACCCCAAACAAGCCCCTCAAAGGCTTATTTTCCATAGTAACGAGTGACAGTATCTTTCAGCACACTATATAAATTTTCCCTTACCAAATTCCACCTACCAAAGGCGCTTCACTCCCCGGCAACGGCGCCAGAAAAGAGTCTTGATGAACCACAAGTATAGGGGATCTATCATAGTCTCTTTTCATAATTAAGTGTGTCGAACCCAACAAGGAGCAGAAGGAAATGACAAGCGGTTTTCAGTAAGGTATTCTCTGCAAGCTCTGAAATTATCGGTAACCGATAGTTTTGTGATAAGGTAATTTGTAACGGGTAACAAGTAACAAAAGTAAACAAGGTGCAGAAAGGTGGTCCAATCCTTTTTTTTAGCAAAGGACAAGCCTGGACAAACTCTTATATAAACCAAAGCGCTCTTAGGACACATGGGAATTATCGTCAAGCTAGTTTTCATCATGCTCATATGATTCACGTTCGTTACTTTGATAATTTGATATGTGGGTGGACCGGTGCTTGGGTACTGCCCTTCCTTGGACAATCATCCCACTTATGATTAACCCCTCTCACAAGAATCCATAACTCAGAAAGAAGAATTAAGGTAAACCTAACCATAGCATGAAACATATGGATCCAAATCAGCCCCTTACGAAGCAACACATAAACTAGGGTTTAACCTTCTGTCACTCTAGCAACCCATCATCTACTTATTACTTCCTAATGCCTTCTCCTAGGCCCAAACAATGGTGAAGTTTCATGTAGTCGACGTTCACATAACACCACTAGAGGAAAGACAACATACATCATCAAAATATCGAACGAATACCAAATTCACATGACTACTTAAAACAAGACTTCTCCCATGTCCTCGGGAACAAACCTAACTACTCACAAATCATATTCATGTTCATAATCATAGGGGTATTAATATGCATAAAGGATCAGAACATATGATCTTCGACCGAATAAACCAACTAGCATCAACTACAAGGAGTAATCAACACTAGTAGCAACCCACAGGTACCAATCTGAGGTACTAAGACAAAGATCGGATACAAGAGATGAACTTTGAGAGGAGATGGTGTTCGTGAAGATGTTGATGGAGATTGAACCCCTCTCAATGAGAGAATCAATGGTGATGACGATGGTGATGATTTCCCCCTCCCGGAGGGATGTTTCCCTAGCGAACAGCTCCGTCGGAGCCCTAGATTGGTTCTGCCAAGGTTCCGCCTCGACATGGTGGCGCTTCGTCCCGAAAGTTTCCTTATGATTTTTTCCAGGGAAAAAGACACCATATACCAGAATATGGGCATCGGGGGGCTAGCAGGTGGCCCACGAGGCAGGGGGTGCGTCCAGGGGGTAGGGCGCGCCCTCCACCCTTGTGGATGGTGTGTGGCCCCCTCTGGTGCTTTCTTCGCCCAATATTTTTAATATATTCCAAAACTGACTTTCCTGTAGTTTCAAGACTTTTGGAGTTGTGCAGAATAGGTCTCTAATATCTGCTCATTTTCCAGCCCAGAATTCCAGCTGTCGACATTCTCCCTCTTCATGTAATCTTGTAAAATAAGAGAGAAAAGGCATAAGTATTGTGACATAATGTGTAGTAACAGCCCATAATGCAATAAATATCGATATAAAAGCATGATGCAAAATGGATGTATCACGTAGTAGTAGTTTGCTTTGAGGGCTAATCGACTTTTGCAATAAGTATGTGAGTTCTTTATGACTAATATGAGTCCATGGATTATATGCACTCTTACCTTTCCACAATTTGCTAGCCTCTTTGGAACCGTGCATTACCCTTTCTCACCTCGAGAGTTGGTGCAAACTTCACTGGTGCATCCAAACCCTGTGATATGATACGCTCTCTCACGCATAAACCTCCTTATATCTCCCTCAAAACAGCCACCAG